>NC_048600.1:130785352-130793559 GCF_003668045.3 Cricetulus griseus | reverse complement strand
AGCATGCCAAGCAATTGCTGTAACATAGCTCTACCCAAGCCCTAGAGGGCTTCTTTCTAAAACTCATTTGAGAACAGCTCTGTTGTTTAGGGGGATTATTTAGTGTTTGAACTGCCAGGTAGATGGATGATCTTCTGCTCTGGAACTAAGTTTTTAATTATAGGTTATTCTGAGAGTTAGTGATGTGTGTCCCTGATGGTTGGATGGCAATAATTATATTTAAGTAATTATACTAATTTAAATTTTGGAGAACTTGGCCCTGTCATAACTGCAGATCGGCAGATCATCATTCTGTACTGTCTTCTGTCCTAATTGTTATTTCCGCTTAATTAATGTTGTGATCTGCTAGATTCCCCAAGGTCAGCTTGTGAGCCCTGTGGTTAGCCAGGGAGCTAGCAGTCTTCAGACCCGTGTCTTGAGTCTGTCAGCTTCATTCTCATGTTCTTGGTGGCCCCCAGTGTCCTCTACTTCAAACTTATACTTTAAGGCTCTGGGAGGCAGAACTGTGGTGACATAAACGTCTAGTCTATGCAGTAGAGGTCGAGGCAGGAGGATCTTGAGTTTGAGGACAGCCCGAGCTGCATAATAAGACCCAGTTTCAAACAAAGAGGGCTTGGAGTGTGTCTCGGTGGCAGAACACTTGCCTGGGTTCTCTCTACAGCACTACAACACTAAAATATGTGCTGTGATAGCAAGAGAGAACAATGGTTTCTTTCCTTCCCTACTTCCCTGAATTTACTAGAAACTTAGAACAAGGAATCAGACAGTGATAGTCAAACTTAGAACAAGGAATCAGTGGCAACCAAACCATCAGCCTATGACTAGTGAGGAAGGGAAAGGGCATTTCAGCTAGTGTCAGGCTTAGGGAAATAAGCCACAAATTGGTGAATTTCTCTGCGTTTCTTTTGTGGAGATATCATCTTTGAACCAAACTCTTTAGAATTAAATAACTGACAGTCCTGTAAAAAGGCTTAGTGGATACTGGGGACTGACAGCCTGAGTTCAGTCCCCAGGACCCAACTGGTGGAATGAGAAGATAGCTTCTCCCAAGTTGTCTTCTGATCTCCATGTGGGCATGCACCATGGTGTGTGCTTAATCACATCTATCCACACATACACACACACACACACACATACACACACACACACACTCACTGTTGCACACACATGAGCATGCATGCACACACACGGACTCACACACACTCTAAATTTTTTAATGTAAAAACAGAATGAAATAACTGATAGTCACGAGTGCTATCTGTGCTCTTTGTCCCTCAGAGTCTTGATATCAGGGAAGGTAGGGCTCTTACCACCGTCCTGGATGGACACAGCAGTCAAGAGTTCAGGGTGCCCAGGAAGCCCATTTGGAGCCACTGTGAAACAGGGTGGTGGCTTTTAGCTTGACACCCATTCACAAATGCCTTTATGTGGCCTGATAGTCACAATTTTTTGACATTTTTGTTGATTTTAAATGGCTTGCCAACAAGTGCTAAGTTGCTGTAGAGCCGCATCCGGGATTCTGGTGCCTCTGGCACAGTACAGGAGACAGTGCTTGTTCGTTTGCCTAACTGTAGCTGCTCCGATTTGCTTCTAAGCCTGGTGGGATATTTTTGGACCCAGGTTTTTGTTCCTGTTGCTATTACTTGTTTTAAACAAGCATTTAAACAATGGCCTAAGTAAAATGTTGGAGAACTTCATGTGTAGTCATTTAAACAATAGATTTAGAGGTATTTTTAGTTTTTATTACTAAACCAGCCCATCTTCTAAAGCAAAGATTAGACGAAGCAGTGCTCTCCCCTTTGTTTAACATCATCTGTGGCCAGCGTCAAGGAGCTGTTGGCCTAGTTGGCCTCAGTGGGACTGACTGGAGCTCCTGGGTCACTGTGGCAGGCTCAGCTCCTGGTCTGGCCGCTTGTCAGCTGACTAGGAGGATGGGTGGAGTGGATCATTTTGTAACAATGGTCTTGTGGTTTTACACAGAAGGGGCTGTGTAACTAGAGAAGAAACAAGAAGGGGATGTGTGCTACTCGGCCTGGAAGCCACAGCCACAGAGACCCCACCCTCCCATCCACACTGCTCCCAGCAGCCAGCAAGCTGTGTTCATAAGTGAGCTTAAATTTGCACCATGATCAAATTTTTTTTCGATGAAGGCTAAACACTGTGTCTTAAAACTCCCAATTGAATGTCATTTAGACATGCAGAGAAAAATATGAAGCAATTTAATAATCTCCCTCCTCCTCCTTTTATGTCCTGTATTCTTCAACTACTAAAAGTACTGAAAAGATCACTCTAGTTGCTAGGGACTATAGTTTTAAAAGATACTGCAAGTGTTTGTACTGTGTTACCTTAATCAGCTGCAGAACAGATGTCCCTGTGTCCTGACCAGAAGTGTTCCTATAGCAGCTGCCCTGTTGAGATGGTCTGTTCATTCCTGGTGGGATGGTTGGTACTTACACCAAGCTGGTGGGACACTTGACACGACTGCCAGGTGGTACCTAGGACACAGACGCTGTTCAACAGACATGTTCAGTGGAGAGCAGTGCTTATAGGTCATAAAATCAAAATGCTTAGAGGTGAGGCTCAAAATCTGGGCCAGCCTCTGTTTCCTTTTTTTGTGGTCACAGTTGACAAGGTGTCTGATTGAGGGGTTCTGGGATGGACTGTGAAGGATGGTAGGATTGAGCAAATCAGAACCTACTGATCAAAGTGCCACACTCAAAAGTTTAAGATGATGAACCATATAGAGGCATTGATGAGTACGCGCAGCAGCACCAATCAGAAGAGCCAAGAAGTACAAACATGTTAGATGCCCGTCAGCAGGTCAGCGGGGAGATGATCTAACAAGGATTATAGAGCCACCAAAGGGGTGGGAGCTGCAGAGTGGCTGAATCTTGAAGACAGATTAATGACAGAACCAGACACAAAAGGCCATGCGTACACAGCAGACCTGACCAGACAGAAAGGCCAGTGGGTAGTTTCCAGAGCCGGGGGAGGTGGCAGTGAACATGGGGCTTTCTTTTAGGGGAATTTGGTGCTGGGAACCAAACTTGGGTCCTCTGGCAGCGCAGCTGGAACACTCAGGGGAACCATTCCCCATTTCCTCAGTTTTAGACATTGCTGTAAGAGTGTTCAACACCAACAATTCTCAGGGTAAAGTAATTTTCAAAATATTGATAAATCTCCACGTGGTGCAACCCACAGTACTCACTTGTCCTCCCCAGATACAATAGGGGTGGCAGAGCCACACAGTCTCTGCCTGTCCTGGAGCTACTGTCCATCATTTCCTTGGTTTTCTTTGAAATTCTCAGGTTTTGTTTTGTTTTTCTGTTTTTTAATTTTACCCCACCCTTCTCCACCCCCCGCCCAGCCACAAGGTCTTCTGCCTGCTCCACCTCCAGGCAAGCCCTTCTTTCCCTGGGAACTCCAGAGTGTGTGTGTGTGTGTGTGTGTGTGTGTGTGTGTGTGTGTGTGTGTGTGTATGTGATGTTCAGGAGGCTTGCTATTCTGTGTTCTTGTTTGCTAGCGTGCAGTAGCACACCACAACTTGGGAGCATTGGCTATGCTTTTTTTTTTCTTTTTTTTTCTCTTATTATTATTATTATTATTATTATTATTATTAATTCAAGTTAGGCTTGTTTCACATGTACTTCCCCTCTCCCTCTCCCTCCCCTCACCCCCATTGGCTATGCTTTTGATGGGCTTTTAGGTGGTTTCCACTGTTGCTCTGAATACCTCATTAGCATTTGCACTCCTGTCAGTAGTGTGAGTATGAGGGCTACATCCCTGCGCATTTGTACAGAGACAGACCTCTTGCCTCTGGTCACATGCCAGCCCCATCTTCTGTTCGGAGTTTTTCTCTGAGAGAGATTTCTGAGCTCTGTGTCCTGTGCCAGCACCGTGACACCCAAATCTGAGTAACACCTTCTGGAGTTCACTGAGCCCTTTGATGTGCTGAAGCCTTCTGTGTGTGAGCACAGCTCCTCTCCACTCCTTTAGAAGGTCTTTATAAAATCCTAGATTGTTTCCTTGTAAAGTTTTGAACATTGTGATGAATTCCTGACTGGGCACTTGAGCTGCTGATGTGTGGATCTGTGGCCGGCAGCCTTGCTAAGCTCTGTGATGATTCTGACACTTTACAGATAGGTTCTTTCCCCAGTGTGTGGACAGTCAAAACAACCAAGAGATGACATTTTCATTTCCCCTGCCCAGGCCTTCTGCTGGCTTTCCTGCCTTGTGTAATTGGCTGCTTCATGAGAGCTTAATCCTTTCAGGGATTCCTGCTAGAAGGAAATTAAAATATAAAATTAAGTCATCGAGGTTGGGTAGCCTTCATTTTCTCCAATCCTAAAGGGAGAACTTGTACCAATGTCTTACAGAACATGTATGTATTTTGTATACATGTATGTGTATATATACATATGTATTCTGTATATTCTGTGTGATATGTGTGTATCATATAAAATAATATATATTGTAATAGATAACTTTATTATACTAAGAAATTCTTGTTTTGGCTTCTCTAAGAGACTTTTCTCATGCATAAACATTCAGTTTTTAAAATACTTTTCCACCTGAACATATATGGTATTAAAAAAAAAACACACAATTAAATCAATGAGGTGTAGGCAGATATTTTTGTTCCACCTGCCAGCTCTAAAATAACCACATGGACAGTTCTCATTAATTATGAAAGCTCAGCCAATAGCTTAGGCGTGTTTCTAACTAGCTCTTATCACTTAAATCAACCCATTTCTTTTAATCTGCATGGTGCCCTGTGGCTCCTGGCTTTTACTTCTCCTCCGGCATGTGCTGCTCCCTCTGTGTCTCATGGCGTCTCTTTCCAACTCTGCCTTTCTTCTCAGCGTTCTCTCTGCCCTGAAAATCCTGCCTAGCTATTGGCCGTTCAGCTTTTTATTAAACCAATCCCAGTGACACATATTCAAAGTGTACAAAAAGATTATTCCACAACAGTGAGATAGTGTGGTGTGCCTCTCTTGGGTGACAGTTATTGTTAAGCACTTGTAGTATATAACACACACACACACACACACACACACACACACACACACACACACACACAGAGAGAGAGAGAGAGAGAGAGAGAGAGAGAGAGAGAGAGAGAGGAAAATACCTTGATAATTTTTATATTGGTTACATGTTGACATATTGTTTCAGCTATGTTTGTGTCTTAGGGTTTTTATTGCTGTTAAGGAATAACATCACCATGGTGTAAGTGTTACAGCGTGGATGGAAAGGTATTCTGCCACTCAGGAACCAAGAGGTCACTGTAAGCATAGCAGCTTACAGTCCTGCTCCAGGGAAAGGCTTCCCGGGTTTAACAGCTCTGCTCTGGCAGGGGAGGGCTTCCCAGTGAAGTTGTTATAGTTCGGCTCCAGTTTCCCAGGAGAAAGTGTTACAGCCCTGCTCTGCTCCACTCGGCCCAATCTCTGTCTCTGCTCCAGCGAAGGAAAGTCTCACCCAAACCTCATTCAAGAGGTTTATTGGGAGGGAAGAGTCCAGGAGAGCGGCTATCTCTACCAGGGTGGAAGGAGGCAGCCAGACAGCCACAAGCTGAACAGACACAGGGTTTATATGGGGCTTCTTAGGGGGGGAGTTTTTCCAGGGAGATTTCCAGGGTGGGGATTGATCAGATTTCAATCTCTGAGCTCAAATTGGCTAGATCTCGTGCTCAGGGATTGGTTGGTTTTCTGTTCATGGTCAGGGGCAGATTTGGCCAAAGTGTGTTTCTTTCACTGGCCCTTTTTAGCCTTTGACTCTAATTTCATGGCTAGGGCTTATTTTATTTTTCCCCACTGGCTCTGATTCTAGGGCTAAAGTGTGTTTCCTTGGCACTGGTTTCAAGACCAGCATGGGTTTCTTTAGCTGGCACTTTGACCCTACACATGGCAACTCTTATAAAGAAGACATTTAATTGGGTGGCTCACTTACAGTTTCAGAGGTTCAATTCATTATTATCATGGTGGGACATGGCAGTGTGCGTGCAGACATGGTGCTAGAGAAGTAGCTGGGAGTCCTAGATCTTGCAGGCAACAGGAAGTAGTCTGAAATACTGGACAGTATCTTCAGCAGATAAGAGACCTAAAAGCCTGCCCCCACAGTGACACACTTCCTCCAACAAGGCCATACCCCCTAATAGTGCCCGCCCCCGCAGTGACACACTTCCTCCAACAAGGCCATACCCCCTAATAGTGCCGCTCCCTATGAGATTATGGGAGCCAATTACATTCCAACTACCAAAGTTTGGTTAAATAAAATATAGTCTTTTTGTTTGTTTGTTTTTTGTTTTTTCGGGACAGGGTCTCCGCTGTGGCTTTGGAGGCTGTCCTGGAACTAGCTCTTGTAGACCAGGCTGGTCTCGAACTCACAGAGATCCACCTGCCTCTGCCTCCCGAGTGCTGGGATTAAAGGCATGCGCCACCAATGCCCGGCTAAAATATAGTCTTAATATTAATTTAACTTATTGTCTGCTTTCCCTTCCTGTCTCCGTCTCCCGATCTTTCTTTCCTTGTTTCACAAACCCTGCCTTTTTAGTCCAGTCTGACCTTAGATTCGGAATCCTTCTGCCTTAGCTAGAATTACAGGCACAGACCATACACCTGACTCTGAAGTGTAAAGAATATATTTATTTCCTAGATGAGAAAACCCTTATATATGGAGGGAGCGGCGACTTCTGTACAAAGAGAATATGCAGAGGCCCAGGACCCCAGCCCAAGCAGCTGATTCCTGGGCTTTTGCTGATCCCAGAGACATTTCCACAGATGTTGATGACAGCTAACTTATGCATTCAGAAACAAACTGAATTCATTTGCCACTTTGTACCTTAGTCAACTGCAGATGAGTTAGGTCAAATATATATACTGATGTAAATTTTGGAATATTTTTAGTTTTATTGGGATCACTGTCCCCTGAGTTATTCTCCTCCAAACCCAGAAGCATAAAAGATAGTTTGACAGACCACTGATACATGAACTTTTGCAAAGGGCAAGTCCTTACCGAGAAGGCTAAGAGAGACGATGGAGCTGGAAGTGTGTCTAGCACGTAGACACCAAGGTTCTTATCCAAGCTACACGCAGAGCACCTACAACCACAGTACAATCTCAGCCAACAGAGCATGGTGCATGTGTGTTCGCCTCCCAGCAGAGACTCGAGTCCCAGTGGGAAGGACAGAGAGTGACTGTTGCCCCTTCCTGAAGGGTTTGAACGGCACTTTACAGCCACACGGGCTTACTCAGTGATCGTGCTTTCCAAATACTGTCTCCATTCCGAAGACCCACAGTCCTTGGCAGTATAGTTGATGCCATGGCTTGGCGTGACAAATGACGAAATGAGCCTGGCAGATCTTGTGATGGCAGAAAAGCAGTTGAGTTCAGAAATGACAGAGCCACCTTGAGGACACTGGCAGTGAAACTACCAGGTGGAAGAAGACGCTGAGGAGCAAGACTGTCCCCACTGTGAGACTAGTCTGGTGGGGGATGGGGTGACCTCACAGAGGCCCAGCATATTCACCTTGCCCCCATATTCAAGGTCACCAATGCTGACAGGAAGATTGATCCTGTCAGGACGACAGGCATCCCACACCCTGACCCAGGCGCAGCGTCATTCTTAGTGTTATTCTTGTCTGAGTTTTGTGACCTCAGTATAATCCAAAAAAAGCAGCTGACACATCCAAGGCTGAAGAACTGATTAGGTTTTGCTCATGTGGCAAGTCCTGAAACATGGAGGACTGAGGCACTGTCATGGGTTGAAAGTGACTGAAGACACTTGACAGTTGTGTGTGATGGAAGCCTCTTGTGGTGGTGCGCACGCGGAAGTGGAGGAGTTCACGGTCCTCTCAGCTCCACAGTGAGCTGAGGCAGGCCTGTGTTACACAAGACCTGTCTTAGCAAAGGAAGACAGATAATAATATTTGTTGTGTTTGGTTTTTGGAGACAGGGTTTCTTTGTGACTTTGGAGGCTGTCCTGGAGCTCACTCTGTAGATCAGGCTGGCCTCGAACTCATAAATAAAATCTATGCTTTATTTAACAAGCATTTTATTTTACCTAAAAAATAAAAACAAAAAGGTTGGCATTTAGCCTCTCAGGAAACTTCCTCCCTCTCCATGAAGTTTTGAAAGTTTTAGAGTTTAGGCAAAGTGTGCCTCTGTGGTGCCATGGGGGAGGTGCAGGGGAGAGTGCAGGGGAGGGGG
>NC_048600.1:130651411-130784677 GCF_003668045.3 Cricetulus griseus | reverse complement strand
CCCTGGGTTGGTCCAGGACTGGTCCCTGACTTCCCTCCCTCCCCAGCACACTTCCTCTTGAGACAGGGATGATGGTGAGGATGAGGATGAGGAGACTGGAAAGCACCTGTTGTGTTTCAGTCCCATTGCTCAGAGAGATCTTATAGACCTGAAGAGGTATTTCTGTATTTCTCTGCAAACTGATATGCATTTAAAATTTACCCAATGGCCAGGTGGTGGTGGCCTTTAATCCCAGCAGAGCCGAGTGGATCTCTGTGAATTCAAGACCAGCCTGGTCTACAAATCGAGTTCCAGGAGAAGAAACCTGTCTTGAAAAACAAAACAGAACAGCAACAAAAACAAACTTAGCCAGTGGGTTCTCAGACTGCAGCCTGTGGTCTTTTAGCTGACAGTGTGATAGCCCCGTTTCCTGACAGCATTCCCCGTCCTAACTGAGTCTGCCTTTCCTCCATGCCTGTTTTCTGTAGCCCTCTTTTGGGAGCCTCTCCTTGCCTGAGAAGAGACTGAGGTTGGTTCTGACTGGGCATACAGCTGTTCTCAGAGACTAGAGTAACGAGGAGGTAGATGGAGGGTTGGGAGCCAGGCGTGCTGCTGAGAGGCCTCCTCACCCCACAGGCTGTATCGCTCTTCTGAGATGGTGACCTCTGTGCAACATGTGCTCTTTAGATCACCTCCAAAGGAAATGCCAGATGATGCCTCCAAGTTCATGGTTTTCTCCAAAAGTACTTCTCTTTGTTTTCCGGCTCTAATTGTTCCACGTTCCCATGGGGGAAATTTTCTCTGTATTCTTCCTCTGAGCGTGGAGCTCCCCAAGCCTGAGAACCCAGCCCTTAGCTGCCATGGTGCTGCCACCGTGTCCTTCAGGAAACCCCATACTTAAGCACTCAGGGACCAAGTGCCAGACAGAATGACACTTGATGGCTCAGCAGTGTTTGCTGTATCAGTGCAGAGAGCATCCAGTGCACACATGACTAAGGCTACCCCGGGGAAGGGGACCCCTGTAGGACAGTGGGAGAATGGGTAACCCTAAGGACCCAGGGAAGGCTGGCATGGTGGTGTAAGCCGTGCCAGGGCTGGAAGGCAGAGGCAGCAGTGACTTCCAGGCTGGCCTGTCCACATGGTGAGATTCTGTCTCAAAGCATCAAGGGAAAGAAAAGTTGCCACACAGTCACAAAGTGCGTTTCCTACATTATGGCCACAACTGAACATACTCAAAGGTAGCTTAAGGGTCATGTCTAGTAACAGTCTGTTCATTTAGCCAGCAGAGGGCAGCATAGATTGAGTCTCCAGATACAGTGGTTTTTCTTTTTTAAACTTTTTGTTTGTTTGTTTTTTCGAGACAGGATTTCTCTGTGTAGCTTTGCAGCCTATCCTGGCTCTCGTTTTGTAGACCAGGCTGGCCTCGAACTCACAGCGATCCACCTGCCTCTACCTCCCTAGTGCTGGGATTAAAGGCTGGCTCTAAACTTTTATTTTTTAATTAATTTGTTTGTTTACTTAAAAGATATTTAAAGGTACCATGGCCACATATTGAAATGTAGTATGAAGATGATTTCTGCCTTAGCTTTATCATGTCCCCTGTGGATCATACTTCATGTTCTCTGTCATGGAGGGAAGTGTTTCCTTTGAATCAGGAACACATCAATGAAGTCTCAAGGATGTATCTTCCTACGTCTCTGGACCAGGACCGTGGTCAGTTGGTGAGTTGTCTGCTGAGTGTCAGTGAAGGGCCTTACTTCATTGCCTTCAGAGAGTCACTTGAGCTGCAAGTCTCCCTGATGCTCTGGACATCACTGCAGCCTAGGAGGACTCACAGCCTAGGTGGACTCACAGCCCAGGAGGACTCTCTGAGAGCATCATGTTCTCTTCTGTTTGCAGAAATGGAACCCAAGTTCATTCTGCAACACTTTATAGCACAGATAGTGGATTTTCTCCACAAAGGGAATAAATAAGATCAATCTTTGTTGTTTTACATCACACCTTTCTGTCTTATTTTTTTTCTTACAATGTCAGTTGCTCTTCTTAGAAAAAAAAATCAACAAGAGATGTTCACGGTGGCACACCCTTGTAATCCTAGCACTTAGGAAGTTGAACTTCCCTGGGTTGCAAGTTCAAAGCCAGCCTAGATGGGTGAGAGCCTGGAGAAGGGGAGGGGCAGGCAACATAAAACATAGACAAGGGCATACATAATGTTTGTTTTGACACCTCGTTAACTTTGTGCTGCAATCCTGCCTCATAAAGGCTGTTCTGACCAGCCATGAGAACCCCATGGATTGCCAGGTGCCAGAGCGGCTTGTTAGGAATGGGAGCGGGCTTTGGGGTCTCAGCAGAACGTGTTTCTTTATGCTTGAATCATCGTCTCTGAAAGACACAGTGCTTTGAACACAGTGCTTGGTAAGCTTGACCCTGTTTACACTGTTATGCTGTGGTAGAGTGTGACAATTAATCAGTGACAGACATTGGACAGGAAAAAGTGACCCTTTGTGCTGCTGTGGCAATTCCATCCGTAGTGTATTTTGTAAGCAATATTTGTTTATTTATAGATGCTAAGTAGTGTTTTCACTAGAAATGTATCTGTGATCATACTCAGTGAGTAGGCATGTATAAAAGCCAGTCCGCAACCTCTGAGTCAGGCAGGGTGTCTTCTAAAGTCAGAGAATTGAGAATGGTAGTAGAGCTGGGCACTCGGGAGGCAGAGGCAGGTGGATCTCTGTGAGTTCGAGGCCAGCCTGGTCTACAGAGTGAGTTGCAGGACAGCCAGGGCTACACAGAAAAACCCTGTCAAAAAACAAAAAACCAGAATATCATAGAAGCATTCATGACGTTTGTGTCATGACAAGTTGGCCCATGTTTGCATATTCTCACCTCACCCATTATGGGTGGGTGGGGTAAAGGGTTAAGTTGTTTAATTATTTGGAAGCACGAACATCTTGAGTCTAGACCCCTGCATCACTCAGTGTTTGAGATACAGGTCAGGAGAGCTACAGCTCACCATGAAACCCAGCTAAGCGGTGCCGTGCTGGGATGTGTGGGCGGTGAGCACCATCACGCTGCTCCCGCTGCTCCCGCCATGGGAACGGGAGAGTAAATAGGGGATGACAGGTGTGTTGACTTGCCCCACCATAGCAACCTTTTTATTACCTACATGCCAGCCAGAGTGTCATGATGGCTGCCTCAAATATGCACAGTAAAAGTTACCTTAAAAACAGGCTTGCCTAGGAATGTCCTGGCACTGACCTGAGTACGTGTGGTTTTCAAATGTCTTCTTGTGCTTGGCCGTTTCATGCTCACTGTGGGGCCTGCCCCGCCCCTGTGTATCTGCTGTTCTGAGGCCTCCATCATTGCATCTGCTTTTGTAATGTACCTAGTAATTTCAAAATGTATATGGGGGTTTTCTAACCATCCCTTCCAGGCAAGTACACACTGGCTGCACATATGCCTAGTGTATGTGATATGTTTTTATATAGTCCAGCATTATGGACAGTTCCTTTTTGTATTTTTTGTCTTTTAGGATTTATTTATTTTGTGTAGATGAATGCTCTAACTGCATGTATGACTTTATGCCAGAAGAGGCATAAAGTCATACATGTCTGTGTAGAGTCTCTGTAAATTACTTAGTCCAGCCGTGGTGTACTTTGTAGCATGGGCACTAGTCTTGAGTTTGTAGTCAGTCCTCTTGTCTGTGTAGAGTCTCCATGAGTTACTTAGTCCAGCTGTGATGTTCTTTGTAGCATGGGTATTAGGCTTGCATTTGTAGTCCTCTTGCCTCAACCTTTTCAGTAGTTACAATTACAGGCCTGTGCCCAGGACTGCGGATTTTGTTGCTTGTTTAGACTTTGAGACAGATGGTCTTGCTGTGTAGCTCAGGCAGGCCTCTAGCTCCTGATGCCTCTGCCCCAGGCTCTTGCGTGCTGGGATTACAGGGCGCACCGTATGCCTTGCCTAGTTAGTAAGAGTGATGAATTATGTAGTCACTTTCCTCAGAGTCAGACACAGCCTTTGCTAGTTAATGTCTGTTTTAAGGATTTGAGGAGGGTTTCTTCATTTCTTTTTTTAATGAACAGAGATAATGATGCACTAGCTGTAGCAAAACAGAGGTCAAGGAGAGGTCGTCGTGGTCAGGGTAGGGCATCGTGGCATGGCTGGGGCTTCTGTTGCACTCCAGTTTGCTGGCAGTTTTTGTCAGGCTCACAGAGGACTGTCCCCCATCTGGACTGGCAGGAAGTTTCATGATGAGCCCAGTAGGGACGGTAGCTACCATATGAGCTATTCTGAGTCACTTTTTGAAAATTATACTAAGAATTGGCTAACAGAGGTGAAAATCGTGATGGCTCCAAACCAGGGGCTGAGGGACAGGCTGTGAGGAGCTGTGGGTCAGGGACACGGAACAGGGGTGTGAAGCCCTGATTTACAGAGGATGTGGAGTCACAGGAACAGAAGGGGTGAGGCTGTGAGAGCCTGCGAAGCAGGGGTGTAAGTGTTCCTGGGCTGAGGGAGAGGACTGGGAGGGAGGAGCTGCACAGACCCAGCCTGTGGCCTGCTTGCGCAAGCTTTGACTCTCCATGCCTCCATGCGCCAGATGGAAACCATCCACAGGCCCTGGCATCACGAGACATAGATAGAGCTCACCTCTCATAGCAGCTCTCGGGTCACAGTGCCTGTGCCCCGGCTGCCTGCAGTCTGTTCTTACCGGCACCGGAGTGGTCTTGTCATAAGGAAGTCAGAGGGTTCTGCTCTAGAACACAGTCATTCACCTCACCCAGAGCAGAAATTGTCTTTTGAAGAGCTCAAGGCTCCCTACACCCTTCAAGGCCTCCACCCTCTGACCTCACCTCCTTGCTGTCCTTCCTGCTCCCCACTGAACTTGACACTCTCCAGAGCCCCAGAGCACATGACCAGGAGTGGTGCCCACTCGGCTTTTGTATGTTTCCCCTCCTTCGTCATCACCCCACACAATGGAAATGCTGTGTCCACTTAGTCCTGATGTCTCTACAGCCCACACCCACTGTGCTCAGGGACCCTTCCTTATTGGGTGGGTGAAACAGAAGAAAGGAAAGATTATGGATTTGATTGATTAAAAAAAGAATGTAAAACTGAAGCTAGAACTGGAGTTAAAAACAAATGGCAGATTGCATTTTATGTTGTAAATATTCTACTCAGTTCTTTGAGGATGACAGAACATGAGGAGTGACTTCAGTGCACAGAACAGAAGTGTCCTCACACTGAGGGGCAGGCAGCCTGGATGGCAGTGAAGCCAGTGCAGACGTCAGCACAGGAATGTCCCCACCTGTCAAGTGCAGTTCAGTGTGGGCCCGCCTGGACAGGCCAGACAGGTGCTGTCCCATGGCCCAGTCAGGGTCATCTGGGAATCAGATCTAATGCCAGAAGGTAGAGATATGGGCTAGGAACCATCAAACAGGTTTAATATCGTGCAGAAGGCAGTGATAAGAGTTCATCAAGGGCACCTCACGGGGGGCGGACAAGACAGGCCGTCTCAGTGAGGCCTAGAGCAAAGACTAGTGAAAGCCACTGCTACTGTCAACTCACCAGAGAAGGGAGTGACCTGAGAATTGAGGGCTTGCCTCGATCCGGCTGGCCTCTGGGCATGTCTGTGGGGATGTCTTGATTGTTTGCCCATTGATATAAGAGTTCCCAGCCCACTATGGGTGACACCATATTATGGGCTGGGCCCCAAAGTTAACAGAAAGAAACAAGCAAGCAGACAGCATGGGTATAATGTTCATTTCTCTGTGCTCTTGGCTGTGGATGTGATGTGACTAGCTGCTTGAGTCCCTGCCTTGGCTTCCCTGAATTGATGGACTGTGTCCTGGAACTGTAAGTCAAATAAAAGTCTCTCCCCAGGGTTGCTTTTAATCAGGCTATTTGTCACATTAATATAAGTGATACTAGGGCACCCAGTGATGTCACAGGATGCTTTATGGTTGTTCCCCTTAAGTTGAAGCTATTATGGGTAGCTGGTTAGGGAGCCTCTCAGTCAACTCCAGGAACACAGGAGAGCTTTGGGTCAAGGAACTCTACTTCTAGAAAGACTTCTGGAGAAAACTAGAGCTACGTCCGAAGCATGTGCATAGGGCACTGAGGTTGGACCCTACTTCAAAGTCTTCCAGACTGTGAATAATGGAAACAAGATATTCCTTTATACTCATGGGAGGAAATAGGGCTAGGGAGATGATGTGACTGGTTAACATGAGAGCCTGAACTCCACCCCACACCCTGCACAAGTCGGGAGTGACAGTGCATGTGTGTAATTCCATTGTTGGGGAGTGGAGATGGGGTCCCCAGGCTTTCTGGCCAGCCAGTCTAACTGAATCAGTGAGCTCCAGTGGGGGTTCAATGAGAGTTGGGTATGGTGGCTCACACCTTTAGCCCCAGCTCTCGGGAGGCAGAGGCAGGCCTATCTCTGTGAGTTTGAGGCCAGCCTGGTCTACAGAGTTAAGTTCCAGCTGGGGCTATGTAGAGAGACCCTGTTTCAAAAAAAAAAAAAAAACAAACAAAAAAAAAAAACAAGTGAAAAGCAACTGAGGAAATACCCGTTATAACTGATATGCACACCTGTGAACACACATACATGTATACACACACAAAGTAAAAAATGAGGTGCTTATAAACAACATGCAAAAATAGTTGCTGCCTTTCTGGTGTGTGTATACACGTATGTGTGTGACATGAGAGAGACAGTATAACATAATGTATATTGCATGCAAAAGAACCTAGGCCAAACCCTCGTGTCCCCTGTGGTCCTCACTGAGGCAAGAGTCAGCCTGCTCGAGACTGCTTTCTGCAAGTCATTGTTTCATGGACAGCATGAAAAACATGCAGAGAAGAACAACCTGATGTGACGCCGTAGGAGCTAGGAAGGTGTAGTGTGCAGCTTCGCTGCCGTCGCCATCAGAATGGCACCGGGCTGATGTCCCCCAGAGCCCCTTAGCAAGGTGCCCACAACCTGGATCAGTTTGCAGGGTGGTAGAGGACGGTATGTAAACTCAGGCAAGAATCCACAATGAGCTTGTGTCCCCTTAGGAGGTGATTTTCTAATTCTGGTTAATTCTTGTCAGAATACATGCTTTAGAATAAGTGGATTAACAGAGGTACCCTTCTTCACAGATAGGAAAAACAGTAGCAAGGTTCACAAACAGTGCCTAAGGACTGTTGTAACCCTGAGCAAAACAAACACAGCCGGGGGCATCCTAGCACCTGATTTCAAACACACTGTAAAGCAGAGCGGCCCAAACAGCAGGATATTGTCACACAGATGGTGAAGCAGAAGTGGGGACCCAGAAGTCGAATATCTGCAGCCAACTGATGTTCAACAGAGGCACAGACACCAGTGCCAGCAAAACTGGTTATCCACGCACAGAAGAATGAACCCTGACCCTGCCCACCATCGTAAAATCCAACTCCAGATGGTCGTTACAGACAATGAGACTGTGGATAAGTTCCCCAAACAAAGGCAAAAGCAGACCAGTGAGATTTTATCAAACTAAAAGCTTTTGAGAAAAAAATATTTGTAAACTGTGTAGAATAGGAACCAAGTAGGAGAAACAGTCTAATTAAAAAAAGAAGCCAAGCGTCCGGGCATGGCGGTGCATGCCTGCTCCTTAGCACTTGGGAGGCAGAGCAGGCAGGTCAAAGTTGAGGTCACTGTCAGCTAGGTAGGGAGTTTGAGGCCCCAACTTATTGGGGCCAAATGAGGCTGTCTGAAACAGACAGATGGAAAAATAACAGGAAAACAAAGCAGGAGATAGAAATATGCCCCTCCCCCTTTGTTAAGTTTCTTAAGATAGGGTTTCAATGTGTAACTGCCCTGGCTGTCCTGGCACTCGCTCTGTAGACCAGGCTGGCCTTGAACTCACAGAGATCTGCCTACCTCTGCCTCCCGAGTGCTGGGATTAAACCAGCACCACCAATGCCCGGCTTACTTTGGTTTTTGAGACAGGGTTTCTCTGTGTAGCCCTAACTGTCCTGGAACTTGCTCTGTAGAAGGCTGGCCTCTAACTCAGGTATCTGCCTGCTTCTGCCTCCTTAATGCTAGGACTAAAGGTGTGCGCCACCACACCCAGCTTCCTGATATAGCATTACTATGATTTGCATTTATTTATTGTGCTGGGGTGGGGGACTATGCATGCATCGTGAGAATGTGGAGGTCAGAAGACTACTTGTGGGAGTTGGTTGTCCCCTCCCACCTTTATATGCATTTTGGGGTCCACCTTGATCTTCAGGCTGTGTGATGTGTCAAGTTCTTTACCCATCGGGCCATCTTGCCAGCCCCACATTCATAATATGAGTGGGAAGTCCTCAATACAAGAGATGACATTTAAGGACAAAGAGATGCCAAACATTGTGTGTATGGAATGATCCGTCTGAATCCCGTAAACGTGCAATTGCAGAAATCAGAGTGGGGTTGGAATGACCTTACACTTTGAGGAGTGTGGCCCTTGATTTTCCCAACCCTGGGCCATGCCCCTGCTTTTAGCTGGGACATGATAGCATGCTGTGGTGATTGCCATCTTTTGTGGCTGTCTTATGGATGTCAGTGAGCTACTTTCTCACTGGGAGATGACGGGTTTGGGGTGATTCCTGGTGAAGCAGAGAGTAGCAGCTGCTGTGTCCTTGCTTGGGTGAGTGAGGGTGGGGTGGGCCCTCTGCTGAGCTGGTGTGATGACTCAGTGCTGTTTAACATGCTGAAGGAGCTTGAGCTTTACTTCAGAACTGGGTGGTGACAGAGACTGCAGTGACGTCTGCAGAGGGTGCAGGCTAATTGGTCCCCTGTGCCACTAGCTGTTCCTCTGGTAGTCCAAAAGCAGCCCTGAGCTGTTCTAGTGGCTCCCTGTAGGAGTTCCTAGCCTCACCCAACCCACAGTCCAGGAAACTGCTCAGAATACTTTGCTGAGTGAGTTAGCAGCAGAGCCCACCTGTCCTGCCCTGAGAAGCCCAACAATGGTTCTTAAAGGAGAAGGGGAGGACGGTGAGTCTCAGCCCAGACTAGACCCAGGGAGGATGGTGAGTCCCAGCCCAGACTAGACCCAGGGAGGATGGTGGGTCCCAGCCCAGACTAGACCCAGGGAGGATGGTGAGTCCCAGCCCAGACTAGACCCAGGGAGGATGGTGAGTCCCAGCCCAGACAGCCCCAGAGGGTCCCAGGTAGGTAGGTGGTTGTCTGAGGGTCTCTTTGGACTCATCTATGAGCCCCTGTAAGGAAGGCTTTACGGGACCTTTGTAGCTGGGTTTGGTCAGAGTTTGGTTTTTACCCTGTTCCTTTCAGAAGATCTGCAGTGTGCTGAGTAAGACTAAGGGGTGTGTGTGTGTGTGTGTGTGTGTGTGTGTGTGTGTGTGTGTGTGTGTGTGTGTGTCTCAGTCAGGGGAGAGAGGCAGACAGAGTGAATAAATACGAGATTCTAAATGATGTGGCAAGAGTCATCCCGGCTTCTACCGCCTTTGCTTTGTGCAAGACAGTAATGTTCTGGGAGGCACTTAGTCTCCTGCTTGCTGGCCATTTACTGGCTCCTAGGAGCAGTTGGGCCACAGATGTGGGAACTGTGTGCCACAGTGAAGCTGGGCTGAGAAGTAAAGACATCACTGGGTTATGCCATTAAAATCGGCATCAATGGTTCTTGCTTTTCCTAAAGGAAGGAGAGGCTTCCTCTTTCTCTGTGGGGTGAAGACGGTTTGAAGTCTCATGGTGCTTCCCTCACTGTCCCCCAATCCAGCTGTAAACAGCGGAGCTGTGAGTCAGGAGCTGAGACTCTGGGCAGTCTCCCTGCTGTACCCTCCTTGGCTCAACTACAGTGCTTCAGCCCTGAGGCAAAAGAGGGCAAGTGTGACCAGCCGCAGCTAGTGTGGGTATTACAGTAAACCAGACTTGGAGATGAGGCCGCTTCAAGAACGATTCCAGGGAAACTGACTGTGTCTTTCACTTCCCTCTCCTGGCGTACTGAACACACACTTGAAGTCTCACCTCTAAAGAGAGCTCTCCCCCGGCAGTTTCCATGAGGCTGCCTGTGTGGAAAACTCTATTGTGGGTACAACTTCTGAGTGAGAGGGACATGCTATCTTTATTGCAGTACCTTTGCTTCCAAAGAGGGGCGTGGTAATTGGGGCCGAGGCCAGGCCAGGGTATGCTGCCCACTGGGAGCGGTTTTTTTGTTGTTGTTGTTGTTGTTGTTTTTTTTTTTTTTTTTTTTTGGTATTTTTTGGAGTGATGAATACACATTAGCCCTGGTATCCAGCTCCAAGGGAAAGAGTTCTGAGAGAAGAGGAGGGCACAGAATAAAATGGTAGAATAATCAGAGTGAGACTGCCTAAGGAGGTCAGCAGTGATCCATGTCACATCTTCAAGGCTTCTGGCTGTCAGTAGCTGCCCCCAGCTCCACACTGGGCTAGCAAGTGTGGAATAGTGACTTTAGCCAGAGGACTCATATGTGTTTGGGTTCCCCATTGCCCTGTAGGCTTTAAAGTGTCTTCAGATGCCCTGAGTGTGGGTACAGGCCTAAATCCAGGCTGGGGTGATGGGCCTGGGGCAGGCCTAGGGCAGAGCTTGAGGGATTGGATCAGCTCTAATTATAGTGAACAACCCTGAAAAGCCAGTGCCCCGTCTCCCACCCCTCCTGAAGTCTCCTATTTGGTACAAAAGGGAAGAGTGTTGCCCTTTTAACCACTGCTAAAGTAGATTCCCGAGCTGTAGCCACAGAAACAGGACGGCATTTAGGTGGGTGTAAAAGGGAAGAGAACACGTGGGGTTTCCTGTGGCAAGTCCCTAAGGTCCCCAAGGAGGAGAGAGGGCGCTTCTCAAGGAGCTATCTCCCCCAGACTTGCTGTCCTGAGTGCCTGCCTGCTCAGTGGTGAGGGCTCTGGCCAGACGCTCCGAAGGCAGGCCCTTCCGCTGTGCACACCAGCTGTGCAGCCTTCACATCCTTCTTTTAAAAAGATTACATGGATTTATTTATTTTTTACTTACTTATGTGCATGAACGTTTTGCCTGCATGTGTGTAGCACATGTGTACCTGATGTCCTAGAGTCAGAAGAGGGCATAGGATCCCCTGGAACTGGAGATATAAAAGACTGAGCCACTGTGGGTGCTGGGGGTCAGACCTGGGTCCTCTGGAAGAGCAGCCAGTGCTCTGACTGCTGGATCCCCTCTCCTTTCTTCTCTGCATGGAAATAACCGGCTCTTCTCCAGCATCGTGTGTTATTTGCCTAATGAAGAGTCACCAATATCATCAACTGGGCCTGTTTCCTTAACTGCTGCAGGGTTGCGTCTGGTAGATTAGCTATTTGAGCTCATCTGCTTATGTGTAGTCCCCCTTGGTTTTCCACTGAACCCTCTCTTTAGGATGGAATTGAGACTCCTCAATGTGTATCCCTGGCCTTCCACAGCAGGCGCTAAGGCTCCTCCTGGGCTCTCTGGCCCTGACTCGTAGTGTGCCCACCATCCTTGAGCTTTCGTATATCACTCGGGATTCGCCATCCCCACAGCGTCTCTGTTTTGGAATGGCTGATCATTAAGTCCTGGGTCCAGCTGGCCCTTCCGCAGCATCTCGGCATGTCCCTGGCATGCACAGACACCGCGCCAGGTTGCTGCTGCCACAGCCTTGCCCGCCTCTCCCCACTGGCAAGGCTGGGTCTGGAGCTATTTAAGTCCCAGTTCCAAGCACAGGCTGCGCCTATGGCAGATGCTCAGCAAATGCTAAACGAATCTGTAGGTTTCAGTAGGAGAATCAATTGCTAAGGACCAGTTGAGGATCAGGAGTGTGAAGCAGGCTGTCGGTGTAGGATCTGTGCCTCATTGAGGAACTGGCAGGAGCAGTTCAACTCAGGGAACAGTTCAGACCTGAGCTAAAAGGACTCAAAAGCGTCTGAAGCTATGAGGTACTAAAGGGTATAAAGTAGTATTACTTATAGGAAAACACGCCAAATAGAGTTGTATATGGGGCCTCTTGGGTAGAACACTAAGTTTTCAGTTCACCTTGATCTTAACTTGGCTGGCAGCAGCATCCTGGTGACCTGTGTCCTGGTTTGGGACAAGCTGCTTGGTAGGTGTTAGAAGGAAGACCCAAGGTGCTGTGAATGAAGACCTTGGTGCTTCTCAGGGTGACACCTGCTTCCACCGTGTGTTTAAGCAGGAGCATGTCTGAGGCTGCACAAAGCACACATGAAGGCAAGAAGCCCATGTCACCATCTGTCTGCTGGGACAGTGTTGAAGGTCAAGCACAGCAGCCCCAAATGGGCACAGCCGCATCTCACCCTTTCTCCTTACTGAGGGAGTAGGCAGAAGCAAGAGCCCAGCTGCCCCTGAAGACAGTCGGCCTTTCCCACCGCCTGAGGCCTTCTGCCCCTGCCAAGGTTCCTGTGTGGAGTGTGAGAGCTAGGCCCAGGACCAGTTAGGAAGGAGGTTTGGGAAGGCAGAAGGTGGGAAGAAAAGCAGGCTTGGGCCCTGGATATCAGGGGTCCTGTTGGCTTGCAGAGTAGTCAGCAAGGCCGAAGCCAGGCACTGCAGAGGGAGAGAGGAGCGCAGCCTGGAGGCAGTGTGCTCCAGTTTTCAGCCAGTCATCCCAGTGCCCACAAAAACTTCTGCAATCAGGGTGGGGGTTGCATATAGTTTGCTGTTGGCAACATCCAAGATGGAGAGTTAGACCTTCTGGAAATATCTGGGAGTTCCCACCTCTCATTTTCCCGTTGGACCTTGACAGTCTTCCAAAAGCAGCTTCACTGAACACAGTGTTCTGGTGTCTGCACGTCTGTCTGTCTCCTGCTTAGCTGCACTTTCTTTCTTCTTAGGAAGACCACCAGGGAATGAGGCTTCTCCCACCCACCCTCCCAGGCCTTCAGTTTGTGTGGTTCCGGCACAGAGCCAGGTGTCACTAGCAGCTGTGCAGTGACTTCCAGAGCAGGAAGTACCTTTGCAGTTACCCAGCCAGTCCCTGGTCAGCTCTAAAGTAACAGCCATTGCCTTGGCTCCCAGGCAAGTGGGCCTCTGAACACGGAGCTCCTGACAGCCAGGAAGAGGCCGACCCAGCCCTGCTGATGCCACCTCTCTTGTCTGTGGAGGTCATCAGCTGCCACGGTGTGGCATGGCGGGGAGCTATGGGGCAGGAAGTCGAGTCCTGCTCCTTGCAGATGGGCTGTGGTGGAAGGACCCACCCAGCACGTCCCTTCCTTCCTTGAGAAAATGAGGAAGCCATATTTTGCCTTAGCCCTGTGTGTTTCATGCTTTACAGAGGACTAACTCATGGAAGCTCAGTTTATGACCTCAGAGAGACCTGTGAGTCTCTCTCCAGAGTGAGTGGCTGCTCTGACCCCTTCTCAGTGTAAGGACTCAGGCATTGTGCTGACCTGCCTGTCACCTGGCAGAATGCACTGAGGCAGGGCCCCAGTCAGCTCAGGTGCAAAGGGCCCCTTTAAAAGAAAAACCCCCATCCTCTTATGCTCTCTTTCTTGCTGTTCCCCTGGGGCACAGGACTTTTCCTGTCTCCCTCTTCTCTTCTGTCCTTTCTCTGTCTCTGTGTCTCTTTACCTTGTTTCCCTTTCCTTCCCCCCTTTCCGTTTCTAATAAAACCTCTCATTAAGCTGTCTGCCTGGCATGTTTGTCCCCCGCTGGGTCACCCTAGCCTGCCATGGAATCCACCAAGGTTCTCCACGCGCTCTACAGTAACACGCAGTGCTCCATATTCTTTCCCATCTTCTTTGAGTCAGGACTGAGCACCAAGTCCCTATGAAGGCCGTGGTGGTGATACCGTAGCAGCATCAGGGTGCCAAGCAGGCACCTGGCCAATAGTGGACCAGAGCCTAGGAGCATTCTTAACAGAGGAAGGACTCAGGCTCTGTCTAGGCAAAGGAGCAGGTGGCTTTTTTTGAATTTTCTCTGAGGAGAAGTCTCAATAGCAAAGATTGCATTTCCTGTGAACCCAACTTAACCGAACAGTAGCAAAGGAAGAGTTGGAGCTTGCCCCCTCTCCAAGCCTCATTTATGTGGTGGCTGCCGATGGTGTGGAGTTTACATGTGTCCACCAGGCCCATGTCACGAATAAGGTGGGATCTGACTCAGTGCTGCCTGGTGCCACCAAGTATCACTGCTGGTATCAAAGAACACCTGACTCTCTACATGCACGGTACTGAAAATTTTTCAATTTTTACAATATTGATGTTGTAGCCATTGGGAAAATGCTTATACACAAATTAAGAGTACAAATTTAGGGGCTGGAGAGATGGCTCAGAGATGGTTGCTCTTCCAGAGGTCCTGAGCTCTATTCCCAGCAACCACATGGTGGCTCACAACCATCTGTAATGAGATCTGGTGCCCTCTTCTGGCCTGCAGGGATACATGCAGACAGAACACTGTGCATACTAAATAAATCTACAAAAACAAAAACAAAAACAAAACCCAAATTTGGTTTAAGAATCAGATTCAGATTTTCAGATGGAAAAGACCCCATGTGTTTAAGGTGGTACAGAAAGCTGCACCTGCCTGTCTGCACTGCTGTCTGGCAGTTTGCTGGTGCTTTTGTTTGCACTTCCTGGGGTAGGTGATCTTGAGGATCTTGTCATGTTGTGGTTCTTGTGTTTCTTCTTGAATCTGTCCTTTGAATCCTACCTTGGATCTTAGAAACCCAGGTCTTTCTTCTTCCTGTCCCTCCTCCCCCGGCTCTCCTGGGCCTTCATTGCTGCAGTTTCTCTCCTGCCCGGCTGCTTCCTCTGCACGGGGGAGGGAGGTGGGGCCCATCTAAGAGCAGCCCCTGAGAACGCTTGTAGGTACAGCAGAGAAAAAATCTACTCCGCCCCATTGCTCTGGGCCTGGGCTCTGTGGCTGCTCCCCAGCGTTGGCCTCTTGCTAAGCAGCAGTGACTCTAAGTGGGGCAGCAGCTGGACTCGGGAAACTGGGGCTCCACCCAATGTCATCAGTTGTCCCTGAGCTGCTTTCCAACACCAGCGTTGCCACTGGGACTAAGGATAACTCCAAAGTCTGGAACTCTACCACCGCAATGTGCTAGTCAGGTGTTTGTCACCTCAACACAAGTTAGGCCATCTGGGAAGAGCAAACCTCAAATGTGAGACATTTGCTTGATTAATGATGAGGGCGGACCCACTCCCTTCACACATGGTCCCGTGGTATACAAGAAAGTAAAACTCAGCAACCTCTGAGAGCAAGCCAGGAAGTGAGCTTTCTCCATAGCCTCTGTGTCACTTCCTGCCCGGGGTTCCTGCCTGGCTTCCCTTGGTGATGGACTATGAACTGTAAGCTTTTTGGTCATGGTGTTTATCACAGCAATAGAACCCCAACTAAGACATGTCAGGTCAGGGTAGAGACACCCCTCTCAATGCTCAGGCCCTTGTTGAGCACAAGTAGATGGCAGTTGGTGGCCTCTCTGAAAAAGCATCTTGGTTTCTATTCTTACTAGGTAGATAGTCAAAAAGCACATAAAGCATTTCAGAACCTCCAGTGTCGGGAGGTTGGGGTCGTGCCTGAGCACCTGTCAGTGAGTTGAGGGGCATCCTTCAGTGACCAAGCATGCCGTGGTCTGTGCCTTCCTCATCAGAAGTTGCCAAAGATGGCATTGATGGCGTACGTTCACTCCTGTCCCCGCTCCTGCAGACCCTGTGCCTGAGGCAGGAGTAGGGGCACTAGTGGGTGTGTCTGCAGTGTTCCGCTTTCTCTTCAGGACATTTGGAGATTTAGCCATCTGCCCCCGTTCTTTGCTCTGGAACTGGAAAGCCTCCAGGCCCTTTTCTCCCTGGCGCCTCCTTGCTGCTTTTGCTCTTCAGCTCAGCTCCACAACAGTGGAACCCACTGTCTCAGCTGGAGTCAAAGTCTCCAGCCTGATTCCAGCTTTCCTTCCAGACATTTTTACTTGGGCCACCCTTTTGCCTCTGTTCCACCCCCAACCACACCCCTGAGCCTGGGCACTCTTTCCCTCCTGGTAAACTCTGGCTTAACATCATGGGCTCTTGACTAGAGTCAGTTTAGACTAAAGTATCCACCACTCTGGCTTCCAGCCTACAGCACTGCCTTAGTGTAAGAGAAGCAGTAACGGCGGGAGTTGTTTGCTGGTAGAGCTCGGTCTGAGCAACTTGGTATCTTCCGAAGTCACTGATTGGTGTGCTGGATTATTAGTCTAAGAAAGTAATTTCTTTTTTTTAAAAAAAATGAATTTATTTTTTACATTCCAATCCCAGCCCCTCTCCTCTCCTCCGTTTGCTCCCACCCCCGAGAAAGTAATTTCTTAAACACTTCTGTTTTCTTGGTTGGGATTCTTGCCAGCAGGTCTTCCCCTCCCCTGCCCCTGATTTTTCATTTCTGATCACTATGTTTTCATAAATTTGATTGTACATTGATTGATTTTAGCATCTCTTTTCTTTAAGTATTGGAGGGACTCAGTTTGCAGCCTTTCCCACTAACTTCTGGTCTGCTGGCTCACTGTACCTTATAGTTTGGGCCTAGAGTTGTGTTCATGCAGGCTTTTGTTATCAGATTCATTTAGCGTGGGTTTCAGCTGCAGGTGACCAGTTCACGTGCTGTGTGTGAGTGAAGCCGGCAGAAGATCCACACAGTGTGTGTGTTGGAGAGCCTTGTCCGTCATGGGAGAGTGCAAGGGGAAAGGATAGGCCAGGGTCCGTCCCTGGGAGTGTGTGCATACTGATATAAGTATCAGCACTGTCACCTCAACAAGATGGTTGTAACCCTTAGGACTGTGAGAAGAACTGCAGATGTGTTCAGTGTCAGCTGCCACCTGAAAGTGAGCGTGCCAGGTGGTCACCTGCAAACAGTGTGAGCCAAATGTTATCAGGTGATGGCTGATACCCACAGGCTAAGCAAGGAGGTGGTGAAGGTAATCAGGAGTCCCCCTGGAAGAAGGGGCCTACAAAGTGTGGGGCGGAGCCTGCAAACAAGTGGCAGAGCAGGGAGGGTGGACTCTCCAGAGACAGGGAGAGTCCTGGGAGAGACAGGAGCCTGTGGCTGTGTCCAGCAGGATTCTCTGCCCACATCTCACTGAAAACTGTAAGCTTTTGCAGCTTAAGGCAGACATTTCATACGTGATTTTCAGATTCTTTTAAATAATACTACCAATTTGGCACTAACTAGTCATGTTGTGGTGGCTACTCTTTAGAAGACAAGGGTTGGAATGGAGAGTGCAGTCTGGAGACACTGCTGTGATGATGAGGATGTCTTTCTGTCCAGACAGGGCAGGGAGGGTGCCTGTGGAGAGAGAGAGAGGGGTAACCTTAGACAGTAGTCCCCTAGTGAAGGAGACTAAAAGGAAGAGAGGCCTGGGATAGGGGTTCCCTTTTGTTATGTATCTGGAGTCATGGTTCTTAACCAGAGTTGTCCAGGGACTCTCAGCAATGTCTGTAAACATTTTGGTGGTCACACCTGGCTGAGCAAGAGTCGCTGTGGCATCTAGTGGGACAAGGCCATGTGTTCTCTTGTCCCTTTTGGCTTCTCAGCTTTGTCTCCTCTGTTTCCTCAGTAGGTCCCAGAATCACACAGAGATGAGTCCCTCCACTGTGCTCTAAGTGGCCTCTGGCTGCATGTTTCAATAGCACCTCCTCCTTCCAGAGTCCCAAGCAGTGCTTCTTGGTGTGTCAGGAGTCAGGCTCCTTGTTGTCCCTTCAGCATTAGCCTGGACCTATGCAATGCTTGCCCTGGGTCCTGGGGTCCCACTTGCCTTGCCTAACAGGTATTCTCATGAAGACTCAGAGACAGCTTGTGCCTAGGACGTAGCTGTGTCTCTTGTCACCAGCCATCTTATATAGTCATACCCAGAGTTAGTGTGCCTAGCCCTGCTACCCAGGGCACTGAGCACACGCGGTTCACCTCTGGTGAAGAACGCATGAGCGCCAGCATACGTGAACACGGAAGATGAAAAGGCTGTGGCTTCCCACGTGGAGGTGGAGGGAGGAGGTCCTCCAAGGGTGGATCTTGCAGAACGCTGCCTCTCAAGACCCTCCCCGATGTGTGTAGAGGAGAGCAGACTGGTCTCATTAGGACTTGGCACATGGACTGAGGTTATGCCACGTGGGTGACAGATGTTTGATACCCAGATCCAGTTTCTTGTTTGAGAGGGCATCATAAGTAAGGGTTAGCCTCTTCCTGGAGAGAGCAACCATTAAGCTTTGCTTCTAAGAGGGGGAGAATGCAAGCGCAGCCTATGAGCAAATGCTCGCAATGCCTCCCCTCCCCCAGGAGGCCAGGAAGAGGGTAGTAGGAGGGGCGGTGTGATTACATTCATGGAAATGAGCCTGCTAGGAGAGGAGCTGCACACGAGTGTCAGCTGCTGCTGCAGCTCCGTGCAACCGTCCCCTTCCCCGGGGCTGCGCCAGCCTTCCCCGCTAGGCTCTGCTCACTCCCGCCCGCTGTTTGGCCATTCGGCTTTTGTCTCCTCTGGACGCCTCCTCCCCTGCCCTTGTGTGCTGGCACACAAATGCTGTCCTTGCTCCAGCTCTCCCTGTACCCAGAGCTGGGAGAGCTCCGGGGAGCCTGGGCCTGCAGGGTTCCTGTGCAGATCCACCATGGCCTCTGACATGGAGAACTGCGGACCAGCTGAGGCTTTGATGTTGCTGCCCAGGGCTTGACAGGACACCGGGGCCACGCCACGGAAGAGGGGACACGCTGTCGGTAAGATCCTGGCGGATGGTGCATGGAGCAGGTCTGCAGCTTCCCCCCGTTTTGCCTAGATGCAGCCTCTCCCACCCTGCACCCCTTCCATCCGTACCCTGCAGCAGGCAGCAGGAGCTGACGTGCGCGCTGACTTTGCATGTCTGTCCTTGGATCCCATCCCCAGCTCTCTCCTCTCTGAGATCCTTTTCCATGGTGCCTCTGGATAGGTATCCAGTCATTTGTTGTTTCTTCTTGGCCTGAGACTTAAGAGCAAGCCAATAACCAATTCCCAATTCTGGCTCTGATGAGGTTAAAAATAGGGCAGCAGAAAGCCAAGGGGCAAATTCACAGCCGGACTCTGCTGTCTCAATCTGCCCACCACTTGGGTTTCTGCTGACTCGGGTGTCTTTGAACCTTCCCATTGGGGCAGCCGAGATTCTAGCAGAGCACACTGAGGAGAGCAAGATTTGACCCTGGGTCCTTTCTGGTCGATAGACAGAGTATGCAGGAAAACTCAAGGTTGTGTAAAGGACTGGTCTGCAAACAGTCTCGAGGGAAGAGGAGAAGTGACAGAAATGTCACTGCTTCTGTTTGGGGTGCGCGGGGGTGTGGCGGCGCAGCTGTGCAGAGACGGTGACTGCAGCTGGTAGGCAGGCAGGCACCAGAGTGGCAATGCTTCACCAAAAGACACAGTGTCCTCTGACCCCCGAGGAGGAGGAGCTGAATGATTTGGGCTCCGCCTGTCTGAGGGCTAAGAACCCGGTGCTGTCTCGGAAGGGTCCAGAAGGCTCTTCCTCACCAAGGGGTCCCAGCTTTGTCCTGCCTAGAGAAATCTGGGAGCCTGGTGCTGAAGAGAAGAAGCTGCCGTGAGTCCTGGCGATGTCACTGTCACTGCCCCTGCCAGGGGTTAAGGGGTAAGGGTCTGTCAGCTGTGAGGACAGTCACTTGTTTGTTTTAATAAAACCATATTTTAGGATAAAATTTGATGACTTAGTTCTTGTTATTGCTTTGAAATTTGACCTCAATTTCCCTTCAGTGAGCTGCTTAAATTATAGTGCACAAACTCAGTCTTTAGTTCTAGGATTTATTGGATAAATTGTGCTGATTCTCTTCTCTCAATAGAAAAATATCTTCCTTTTATAAGAATGTTATTGGAGCTTTAAAAATACACATTCCTATTCCATGTCTACACATGAGGAAACTGGGGAGAGAAGAGGTCATGTTTTGCCCAAGGTCACAAAGAAGTCAGTGAAGTCCTGGCGGGCCCTGGGCCTCCTCCCTCCCTCCTGTCCCTGGACAGTGTCTCCTCTGATTCAACAGGCAAGGCAGAGGCAGAGGCTGTTGTTAAGGGAGTCATCAGAGGAGCTGTCCCTGAGCCTTGGGAATAGTGCCAAAGTCTTCCTTCAAAATGCAAACTGTGGCAATGAAATCTTTTAATACTCTGACTTCTAAGCAGAGGCCTGGGTGGGTTTGCCTGGAAAGAATGTAAACGAGAGTGTATAAATGTCCACATTGGCAGTTTGCCTTCCACATCTGTCTTGAGGGTTGATCCTGCTGGCTACATGCGAAATGGTTCTGTGAGTGTCTTCCTTCCTTCCTTCCTTCCTTCCTTCCTTCCTTCCTTCCTTCCTTCCTTCCTTCCTTCCTCTCTTCCCTTCCCTCCTTCCCTCCCCTTCCCTCCTTCCTTCCTTTTTGATTTTTTTTTGAGATTTTTTTTTTGATTTTTTTTTGCTGTCCTGGAACAGGCCGGCCTTGAACTCACAGAGATCTACCTTCTTCTGCCTCCCAGGTGCTGGGATTAAAGGTTTGTGCCACCATTGCCTGGCATTTGTGAATTTATTTAAACTCACATGCTGCGGGAGGGTAGTAAATCAAGGTGCTCTTTCAAGGGCCAAGTAATAGTAAAAAGGATCTGAACTGGAATCAAGAGGTTAGGATATTGCCACAAAAATTTGTTTATTTTTTAATTATGGCAAAATCCATATAACGTAAAACTTACCATTTTAACCATTTGAAGTATACAGTTAGTAGTACTGAACAATAGTGGCATATCCATCCCCAGAAATGTCCAACAATAAAAGGTTGCCAATCTGCCTCATTAATCTTCTCAACCACCTCCACCTCCCCCAAACCATCACTAGTCTCTCTACAAGTGTGACCCAAAGACCCTTGCAAAATCTCATGATGTCCACCCATCTTGTGACTGGCCATTTGATCGAGTGTCTTCAGGTTCATCTAGGCTATAGTGGCATCAAAATTTCCTTCCTTTTAAATCTCTAATAGTGAATGAAATTTTAGGAAGGATTGTGAAGGCCTTGACTTAGTAGGAAGGAATGTCTCTAAAGCTGACAAGACTGTGAAGGTGGTAGGGAACTTAGCTCACTGCTAGCAGCAAGCCTGTCACTGGGTCTCTGACTATGGTCACACCCCTTTCCTGTGTACCCCTGATCACTGCCCTGAGGACTGGAAGCAACTTTGGTTTGCTGTGTGGCCCGGAGGAAGCATCAAGCTTTGGGTTTTTCGTCTTTCGCTGTTACCTAACAGATGCTTGAGAAGTAGGTTGCATTCTTAGTCCTTCTGAATGGCTCAGCCTCATCCCTTGTGAGTGGAGAGTTCTAAGTGAGGGAGAACAGACTCTCCAAGCCAGCGAGGCAGTGATCAATAAGGAACTGGGTCCTGTCTTTGAATCTGCAGCCACTGGCTTCTGTACCAGCCCCTCCTGTCTTGCCCTGTTCCCTGCAGTCTCTGACTCTCCACGAGGCACAGGGCTAAGGACTGTCGCTTTCCCCTCCATGACGTGTGAGCCATGGTCCACAGCAGAGTGCTCCTTCAGGAGGCAGCCTTCAGCTTTCTGTTTGCTGAGGGACACACACTGATGAGATAGCTTGCCCAGGGCCACACAGCTGATGAGTGTAGACTGTAGGTGATACAAACAAGCGACCCTGGTCAGTTCCACAGGTGGGTGCAGTGCCCAATGGACAAGGCCCTCACTAACATGCACTCCTAAATTGTCCACAGCCTGTAGTTCTTCTCTGGGAGCTGCTCTCCCGGAAGGGAGAGCCTGCTGTCCAGCTGTGAGGCAGCAGTCGCAGGCTGGGTGAGCGTCCGTGTTGTAGGCAGGAGGGGAGGAGAGTGGGCTGGATCTGCAGGTGAAGGGGCCCGGCTCTGGTCAGGGTGCCCACTGAGCTCGCTGGACGGTTACTGCAATGGATGGGGTAGTTCCATCTTACACTGGTTCCACTGGTGTGGCCACGGTACCTGAGTTCTTCATAGTACTGGATTTCCTGGGTGACAAAGTGAGACAGGGCCCTGGAAGGGACAGACCCTGGCCTTGTTGCCAAGGTCACACTGGGGGCAGACAGTTGATGGGTTGGTGCCTTGCTGTGGCTGATGCTGCTGGCCTTCAGGGCGCCTCACACTGTGGGTCCTGTGGGCCTCACAGGAAGTTCCAACAGCAGCTTCCTGTGTCTGTGCTCTTGGAACTAGGAGAGTCACGGTCCTCTTAGAGTGGGTGCAGGCTCTGTGGGGGTGTGGGGAAACTTGGGCTTTATTTTACCACCTCTGCAGTTCTGGGCTGTGCCTAAGTGTGCCTGAGGTGAGTGAGGCAGGGAAGGGGCGAGGAAAGGAGAGAAAGGAAACACCCATGTGTATGTTCAGTCCAGCCCAGAGTAGAGAAGGTGGCTTAACAGGAGGGCTATGTGGGAATGTGGGGGAGCCCAGGGGCCTGGGCTACCATGTTAGCCATGCTAGCCATGCCTTCTGTGTTTACCTTCTTCACAGTGAGGAGCTGAGCCCTTCAAGGAGACCCATTTCTTGGTCACTCTTAAATGTCTCCCTGTAGGGCATTAGATATAGACCTTCTTTATCCACCTAGAGGCCGGGGCTCTGTGGGTGCTGGTTGATAATTATGGTGGTTACTAAATATGGTTAATAACAATTTTGATAATAATTAAAAACAAGGCAGGCACTGTGTTTTCAAGTCAGGCATAGGGGTCTGAGGGGAGCAAGATGACATCAAAAATCAGGAAGAAGGAAATTGAATCCCAGTGCACACGTGGGTCCCCAGACTTCACAGCCTCACAGGGCTGGGTAAGTGCCATGCATTTGAGCGGTGGCTACAGTGGCTGCTGAATAGAACCTGATGTCACAGGAGTTACATCTGCAATGGGACCTCATGGCACACCACACTGGACAGCTGTCATGAGCAGGGACTACAGGGCTTTAGTCCGGTGCCTGCCATCCTGTGCACATTCTCTGTTCCTTGGCTTGGAAAGCAGGCAGCGTCCCTTTAAGACAGTCCTCCTTTGTATGCGCTGGCTGGACCATGTTTCAGCTGTGGGTTTCTGCCTACAATTAAAATCCGCAAAAGAACATTTAAACAAATAAATGAAAGCTTCACAGCTGGGCACAATGGCTCCTTGTTGTTTGGCCACTCTAATTCCCTTCATTAAATTGGAAGCTGGGAAAGGATTGGTGAGGAGACCAGTGCTGGGCTGTCCTGCTGCCTGCCACTGCCTTCAGACATGGGCTCCCAGCCCTCCGGCACAGGCAAGGGTGGGTGACAGTGTGGCAGGAGGGCTCCTCTGACGGTCTCCATTGTGCTCAGACTGTGGCAAGGACAACCTGCTGCCCTGCCCACTGGCCGCTCTTTTAGAGAAAAGGGTTTAGCCACCTCCTGGCACAGAAGCGTGGCTGCAGCACGTGGCAGTGGGGGAGGGGAAGTTGTTTGTTGTTCTGCCATCTGGCCTGTGGAAAGCTCATGTGCAGTTTAACCCTGGTGGCCCGTGGGGTGAGATAGCCTTCCCTGCTAATGCACCCAGGTCCAGTAGACTGGGTCACCCAATGTCTATTGTCCGTCTGTCTCTTCTCCTTCCCAGCATGTTTCACTGTTGATGGCATCTGTGTTATCAGCCCAGGTTCCCAGGCAAGCACCCCAGCAATCCTTTAGATCCTCTGTGTTAGGTGAAGCAATCATTGGGATTTGGATTTTTTGTTTTTTCTAGCAATGAGGCTTGAACTAAAGATTAGTGTTGCTAAGATTGGTGTTACGTTGGTAAGGTTTGGTGTTACAATGGTAAAGTTTCATGTTGCATTGGTAAGGTTTGATGTTGCATTGGTAAGGTTTGGTGTTGCACTGGTAAGGTTTGGTGCTGCATTGGTAAAGTTTGGTTTTCTGTTAGTATGGTGTGGTGTTGCATTGGTAAGATCTGGTGCTACGTTGGTAAGGCTCAGTGTTGTGTTGGTAAGGTGTGGTGTTCCGTTGGTGAGTTTCTGCGGAGGGAAGTGCTCTTTAAAATGTTATATTTCTGCCATCTTAGAGCAAAATTCCAGGAGGATAAAGTGAGATCTAGATTTTGTTTGTTTGGGTTTTTTGTTTTGTTTTGTTTTTGTTTTTTAGTCCTTCTCCTAAATTCTTAGTTCTTTGAACCAAAATGAAGAAGCATTGATTTTAGGTTACGTTTTACAGAAACAACCTAGAGATCACATGGTTAGTGTCAGGAGCCTGGATCAAAATGAATGACAACAAGTGTCATGGTTTTTCATTTTTTAAAAAATATCTTTATTATAACTGCAAACTGACCAGAAGCCATTTGTGTCTGGCTACAAGGACACAGAGGCCCTTCCCCCGGAAACCCTGGGGTAGTGAGTCAGACATGTGACAATTCATGGTAGCCCATTACTCCATTCCAAGACCTGCTCCCCAGAGCAGCCACTGCCATGGGCTCCCTGGTGTTAGTCTGCCTGGGTCTTCAGTGGCTCGTTACTGTGTCAGAGACAGAGATGAGCTCCCTGCTTCCTCCTGTGGCGGACAGAGGCTCCAGCTCACCTTTTCCTCTTTTGAGTAGTTTGCTGTGCCTTTCGGTTCTTGCGTTTTACCTTTGGGAGTCCCATAGTGTGACTGCATTGTACACTTTATCCCTGGTCTTCACTCAGGCTCTTGCTTCCTTGTCTTCCTCTGCAGTGGGGACCCTGACTCTCTCCCAGGTGGCCCCATCCTGCCACACCTGTCTCATCCTTCACAGTGTCATTGTCACCTTGATAAGAGCTGTTCTTCCTTGGGAAGCATTTCTTGCTTTGTAAACAGACTGATCCTGAAAGCCCACAAGCAGCAAATGGTTCAAGAATGGAGAACCCCACTCCCTGCCCTGTAGAGGTATCAGGGCCTCTTTGCTTCTGTTTGTTTCTCTGTAGAACTTTAGTTTTTACCATGTGATAACCTGATTGGCTGCTCATTTTCAGGTCCTTTCTTGTTACTCTTCTTACAACTCAGGTTCATCCTTTAGTCCTCTCGACATTTTTTGTTTAGATAGGAGGATTCAAAGGGGGGAGAAGGGTTAATTTGTAAGAGTATGTTTTTCTTTTTCTTTACTTGCCCCCTTTTTTCAAAAGTCTGGGTTTTTAAAGAGTGGAGTTTTCTGTTTACTACAGGATTTGTTTGGTTGTGGTCTTCCTCTTTCCCACTGTAGGTGTAACATTAAAAGGGAAGCTTGGGGGCAGGTGGAAGGCTGTGGAAAGTCAGGCCTGGGGAGGACTTACGGGCTTTGCTTAGGTGGAGCAGGCAGGAGCCTTTGCCACAGGGCACTGTCAGGTCACCTGTGTCAACGATCCACTAGATAGCTTACTCTCCAGCAGCTAGTCCATCCGAGTTGTTTGCTCAGGGGACAAGTATACATTCCAGTTCTTTGGCACACAGGGTCCTGTGGCTAGGTACCAGAGATACAATGGCATCCAAGACTCCCAGGAAGGCCTCTGTTCTCATGCCTTGCCTTCTGAGCCCCATTTTGTCTGTCAGGGAGATTTACTGAAATCTGTTTACTGATGCCCTACAGAAGGGTAGGTTTGTTGCCTTCTTAGACTGCTTCCTTATTTTTAAAGTAGCATCCTGAAAGGCAGACAGTGAGAAGCACAATTTGAATATGAAATACAGGTATAGGTCCTGCGAATGAAGGTTCTCCCAACTCTGGAGGTGACCACAGAGTTCCTGACTCAAGTAATAGATGGTCAGCCATCTGGAGATACTTTTTTTTTTTTGTAGTAAGGACCTGGGATTTATTAGTCTTGCTTCTGCTCAAATAGAGACTCATTGATGATCTGATTAACCAGCTCTGAAAGCATTGTTCAGATCCCAGTATTGATGTCCTCATGGAATAGATATTTTTAAAGTGAACTTCTGCCTCCAAAGCCATGCCATGTCAAGAAGAGCGCGTGCCCATCTGTGCTGTTATCAGAGGCGCCATTCCACCTCTGGGGGTCAGCTAAACACCTTCCTCCATCACACCAGTGTACACCAGTGTGAGGTGTCACACCGCGCATCACACAGCGTGTCACCAGTGTGAGGTGTCACACCGCGCATCACACAGCGTGTCACCAGTGTGAAGTGTCACACCGCATCACACAGCGTGTCACCAGTGTGAGGTGTCACACCGCGCATCACACCAGTGTGTCACCAGTGTGAGGTGTCACACCGCGCATCACACAGCGTGTCACCAGTGTGAGGTGTCACACCGCGCATCACACAGCGTGTCACCAGTGTGAAGTGTCACACCACATCACACCAGTGTGTCACCAGTATAAGGTGTCACACCGCATCACACAGCGTGTCACCAGTGTGAGGTGTCACTCCGCATCACACCAGTGTGTCACCAGTGTGAGGTGTCACACTGCATCACACAGCGTGTCACCAGTGTGAGGTGTCACACTACATCACACCAGCGTGTCACCAGTGTGAGGTGTCACACTACATCACACAGCGTGTCACCAGTGTGAGGTGTCACTCCGCATCACACCAGTGTGTCACCAGTGTGAGGTGTCACACTGCATCACACCAGTGTACACCAGTGTGAGGTGTCAAACTGCATCACACCAGTGTGTCACCAGTGTGAGGTGTCACACTACATCACACCAGCGTGTCACCAGTGTGAAGTGTCACACTACATCACACAGCATGTCACCGGTGTGAGGTGTCACTCCGCATCACACCAGTGTGTCACCAGTGTGAGGTGTCACACTGTATCACACCAGTGTACACCAGTGTGAGGTGTCACACTGCATCACACCAGTGTGTCACCAGTGTGATGTGTCACACCGCGCATCACACCAGCATGTCACCGGTGTGAAGTGTCACTCCATCACACCAGTGTGTCACCAGTGTGAGGTGTCACACCGCACATCACACAGCGTGTCACCGGTGTGAAGTGTCACTCCATCACACCAGTGTGTCACCGGTGTGAAGTGTCACTCCATCACACCAGCGTGTCACCAGTGTGAGGTGTCACTCCATCACACCAGTGTGTCACCAGTGTGAGGTGTTACTACAGAGGAGCTGTGCTGTGCTTTTACAGTCTGCGTCATAGCTCAAGGGTGCACCTTGACTAAAGAAGTAAGAAGTCTGTCTACCCATCCTGAGCGTGTGGGTGCCTTGCACCACACTATGTAGGAACAGGCACCAGCACTTTGCCCGAGAAGCACCAGGCACCTTAGTTAAAACTGTTACCCATTGTCATCTGCAGCCCAAAGTATTAAATGGAAAATTCCGGAAACAAACAGCTCATAAGCCTCCACTTGCATTGTGAGCAGCAGGATGAACTTTGTGCACTCCTGCTCCGCCCTCCACTGTCTCTGACCCTCTGTAATAGCAAGAGACCGTTAACTCACTTTGCTGCTGTACCTCAGGCTGCCAAAGGTTTGGCCGCAGTGTAGGACGGTGCCTGGGCCAGCAGAAAAAGCATCCAGTGGTGGATGTGCACGTAGACAAAATCATTGTACCTGTGGGTCCTTGGAATGCATCCTCTGAGGGTGAGGGAATACATCTCTATTCCACGCCCTCCTCAGGTCACCATGAAGGCGGACAGCATGTGTCTGAATGGGTTATGTAGTCTGTCTGAAGTAGGCACTGGGGGTGGGGGTGGGGACTGGAGATGTGGGGACACTTTGCTGGTTCTAATATTTGTTGTTCATGTGGCTACCACAACAGAGGAGTACTGGGATGAGGAGACAGTCCCTGGGGCCTATGGTGGTGATCACGGTGAGCGCGTTTGGATGAGCGCTCACACTCAGTGAGCGCGTTTGGATGAGCGCTCACACTCAGTGAGCGCGTTTGGATGAGCGCTCACTCATGTTGCTTTCTTAGCCCTTTGCCTCCTAGTTCCACCTCAGGTGGCAGGACAGCTCCTGGGACTTTTGACCACCGGGGAACTGAGGCCTGGCCTCACTCAGCTGGAAGGCAGGAAAGTGGCTGGGCAGATGATTGAGGCCCTCTCTCCTTTCCCCGTGGGTGGATTTACCTGGCAGCGCCTCCTTCCTGTTCTTCCTTTGGTGCTGCCCTTGCTCAGCTGGCCTCTTCCCATAACCCTGCCAGAGTGATTTCCAGCAGCTGCCATGTCTGAAGTTGGCTTCTTTCTTGGTCATGTTTTGGAATTTTTGTTATTTTTTGCGGGAAGATGCTTTCTTGGTGACATTGCTCTCTTTGCAGTTCCCAGTGACCTGACTGCAGAAGAGCGGCAAGAACTGGAGAACATCCGGCGGAGGAAGCAGGAGCTGCTGGCCGACATTCAGGTTGGAGGGTGCTGGGAGGCTGGCCGATGTGGGAGCACTTGGTTTGTGGCTGTATGTGTCAAAAGGTGCCCTCAATGGCTGCTGCTTGCCACAGCTCTGACCAAAACATAGGTATTAGTGGTTACCTTTGATTTACCAGAAAGTGGAGTCTCAGAAGGCTGGCCCTGTTTGTCAGAGCTAGAGCTAACTCTGAGCGAAGGTTTCCCACCCACACACCACAGAGCACAGGCCTCAGGTTTGCTGGCATCTTCTGTAGGTCCCGACTGCTGCTCACTAGCTGAGAGCATGAGACACAGCTCTGGTTTTTTAACCTTTACCACTTCCTGTGAGGACCTGATACACTGGTGTTTCCAAGGATAATCCCCGGGGATGGCTGGTGATTGTAGACAGAAGTCATTGTCTTTCCAAGTTCTCTTTCATAACTCAAGGCTGTGTTGACAAGAAGGCCCAGGAGCCATGTGGTGGGCGATTTTCTTTCTGAGCAGCCGGACTCTGCTCTTCTAAAACCCTTTGTAAGATTTCAGGGGTGAGAAAGGGAGGGTCTGGAACCTCACAGGGCAGTGAGAGGATAGGCCTGCTTGCTGTTGGTGATTTGGGACTATTTGGATGTTTTTCCTGATTCTCTGGTAACTACTAGGAACATGGAGGGACTTTCACCCTACCCTCTGCATGGAGGTAGTCCCTCCCTTCTAAGACCGAGCCAAGGCGAAGGCAGTGGCTACCAGTGGGTTTGGTGCGGGGTGAAAGGTCAGCAGATTTAGTGAGACATTCCCATGTCCAGCTATGGCAGCATGAGGCAGCAGCATAGGTGCAGTGCAGCCTTGGTTGGACCAGCCAGCCATGTGTGTGGGTGCCCTGTGTGCTGGGAGCTCCGCCATACCTGGGTTTGGGAACTGCAGATTGTTCTGAACGACATTGCCGAAGTGGCTGCTATTCAGAGAGCATGTGCCTAAAAGCCTTCTTTCCTAGACCAGGAAGCCTGCCAAGTAGCTGCCTTCCCACCTTTGCAGTCCCAACATGCTTACTGCCTGGTGGGAGCCCAGCAGATATTCCTAGTAGTTACCAGAGAATCAGGAGTAAATACATCCTCCTAGTTGATCTCTTAAGAGTTTCTGCTGTGACTTTGTTGTGGCTGCTGCTCTATTCTGATGTTGCAGTGTTGAGATGGAGGGAGTCGTGTGGAAGGCTTTGGGGGTGTCACTGTGGTCTGTGGCGCTCATCCTGGTAACTCCCCTTTACAGAGGCTGAAGGACGAGATAGCAGAAGTCGCTAATGAAATTGAAAGCCTGGGATCCACAGAGGAAAGGTGAGCCTGCCTTGCTGCTGGGGTCTAGCTCCCAGCATTCCCATCCTTCCCTGCATGTCCTGGCACATTCAAGGAGAAGGTAGGTTTTCTGCCTTGCAGCCCTGGTAGGCATATAGAAGCCTCCATGGCCTTCCTCTTAGTCCTCACTGCAAGGATCCGAGTACAGGAAATGGTTCTCTGGAGACAGTCTCTCTACATAGCTCTGGCTGTGCTGAAACTCGCTCTATAGACCAGGCTGACCTAGTCACAGAGATCCGCCTGCCTCTGCCTCCCAAGTGCTAGGGTTAGAGGCGTGCACCACCACACCTGGCCACAGGACACCTTTTACATCTACAAAACTGCACTAGAAAATTCAAAACCCGAAAACCTTAAGTCGACTGGTCTCAGCCTATGGGTTGTAACCCCTTTGGAGAAAAGCCCTTTCACAGGCTCATATATCAGATATCCATATGGCAATTCATAACAGTAGCAAAAGTACAGTTGAAGTAGCAACAAAATAATTTTATGGTTGGGGACAGTCCACCGTGAGAAACTGTATTAAAGGTCACTGGATTAGGAAGGTTGAGAACACTGCTCTAAGTGCTCATAAATTGTTGTATAGATTATTTATTTCCCCTTCTACTGTCCACTCCATGAATTAAAAAAACAAACAAAAAACTTTTACTTTTGTCTAAAGGAAAAGCTTAGTGAGCGCTGCTAATATGACTTCTGAAGGCTGGTGTGCCCACCCGTGTCTGGTGGAATGTCAAGTTCACTTGCACCTCCTTATGCTTCAGGGAGAAGAACGTGGAAATGATTACACTGTAAAATGACAAAATGTCAGAGCCTTTGAATGGAATTCCCAGGCTGTTTCTAACTGCCTCACTCGATAAATGGTCTGCCCCCTCTGTGTCTCTGTTTTTCTAAGCCTAAGCCTCCCTGTCTGGCTTCATAAGGCCCTTTGATTTGTTATTTTAAATTTGTGTGGGCAGAGCCATTAGGGATGAAGGGGCTACATTGTCCACAGAGAGCAGCCAGCTGGACACTGCCAGTCTCTGGGTTGTCTTTTAGGGTTACAGCTTTCTTACTTTCTATTAAAAATTTTATCTTAGATTTCAAAAACTTTATGTATATGAATGTTTTGCCTGCAAGTATGTCTGTGCACTACATGTGTGCTTAGTGCCCATGAAGTCAGAAGAGAGCATCAGATCCCCTGGAACTAAAGCTACAGATGTTTGTGAGCCATCATGTGGGTATTGGGTAATGATCCCTGGTCCCCTGCAAGAAGAACACTGTGCTTTTAACTGCTGAACCCTCTCTGCAGTCCTTTACTTTCTGTTTAAAAAAAACCACCAACAACATAGAAATTAGTAGATTGCCGGGTGGTGGTGGCACAGGCCTTTAATCCCAGCACTCTGGAGGCAGAGACAGGCGGATCTCTGTGAGTTCAAGGCCAGCCTGGTCTACAAGAGCAAGTTGCAGGACAGCCTCCAAAGCCACAGAGAAACCTTGTCTAGAAAAACCTAAATAAATAAATCTTCCACTCTTAGAAAAGATAACAGCCCAGGTGTGGTGGTGCACACCTGTAATCCCAGCACTCAGAAGGCAGAGGCAGGTGGATCTTAGTGAGTTTGAGGCCAGCCTGGTCTACATAGTGAGTTCCAGGACAGCCAGAGCTACACAGTGAGACCCCCATCTCAAAACCCCAAAAGCAAACCAGCCAACCAAAGAGGCTAAGGGTGTGATTCAGCGGTAGAATCCCAGCCTGGCATGTGTGAGGCCGTAGGTTCAGAGCTACCCTCAGCAGCTCTCCCACTACAGCAAGCAGAAGCTGGAGGAATAGGCAAGTCACAAAGTAGGAGAGAACAGCAGCAGCTCGTGTCTCTGAGAAAGGCCTTGTCAGAATAGACACCCGGCGCAGTGACATGCAGACAGCTCTAATGGATGGGCACAAATCCTGAGCTGGTCATCATGTAAGAGGCAGCAAACAGGAGATGTCTGCGTGAAAGCTGCTTACTCTCGTTAGCTAAGTGTCACGGGGGTGGGCGATGGAAACTGCCGCGAAGCACAGCCTCACTTATCTTGGGATGGCTAGAATCAGAAGATATTAAATATGTGTCCAGCACTGACACCCAGCAATACAGGTGTTTACTTGGGAGAATGAAGATATGTCCACAAAAACCTTTACCAAGGATATTTACATCATTCTTATTAAAATCGACCAAGCTGGAAATTGCCCAACTGTGCCGCACTTGGTGAATGCACAAGTAGGCCGGGACAACGGGCCATCCTGAGGCAGTATCAGAGGCGCGTACTGATCCAGTGCAGTAGCATGTGGGAGCCCCACAAACACAGAATAGAGAAGCCATCCATATGTGTGTACACAGTACCACATGGACATAATACAGACTCTGTCAAAGCCGAGACAGACAGCCAGGATGTCCCATCAGAAAGAGCAGAGGGTGCTGACAGGTGTCAGACAGAGACCTGAGCAGAACCTAGTGGGAAGATGGGAGCAGGCTTTATCTGGGGTGGTGGCCAGGGCATGCATGCCTGTCGCAACTGTGAATGGGGCACTTAGGGTGTGAACCTTCACTGAATGAGAACTATCACTGAATTAAAAAGCAAATTAATGGCTTTTCCTGGTTCTAAGTGATTTTTTTTTTTTTTTTTTTTTTGGTTTTTTGAGACAGGGTTTCTCTGTGTAGCTTTGGAGCCCTGCCAAGTGGAATTTTTATCTTAAATTTTTATTTATGCACTTATTTAGTGGAAGTGGGCACACATGCCTCAGCACACAGGTAGTCAGAGGAAGGATTTCTGGAACTAGTTGTGTCCTGTTGTGTGGGTCCAGGGACTGATTTAGACTGTCAGCATAGCTGCAAGTCCCTGTGCTGCTGAGTCATCTCACTCTTCAGGAATGCATGTTTATTGCAGTAAGCTGGAAAAAGATGGAGAAGCACGAAGAAAACAGATTTCCCATCAGCAGCAGCCCAGAGAGAACCACGATTAATATCATGGTACACTTCCTTTCTGTGTCTTTTGATGCCATCGCACATGCGTGGGCTTCTGGGGTTACCATGGTCCCAGTGTGCACCAGACTCCAGCAGTATTGGCAGTGAGGCACTGAGAACACTCAGCTGGTGAACTTAAGAAACCAGGTTTCTGCTCACTGGGGCTCAGTTCTTCCCATGCAATCCTGATCTGCCCATCGTGAGCTAGACAGTCATGGCTGGTTTGGAGATGTTCTGTCTGAGTGGACAGCAGGGTCCCGTGGTTTTGCATAAACAAGCAACACCGTCATCTGATGAAGCTTAAAGTGTGAAAAATGCCCTCAAAGGGACACACAAGAGCTGACAAGATGGCTCAGCACACAACGGTGCTTGCCTTGCAAGCCTTGTGACCCTGGGGTTCTGTTCCCCGGTGGGAGGAGAGCACTGACCCCACAAGGCTATCTTTTGACCTCCACGCCCACACATGCACGTTATGTAGGTGCACACAAACAATATTAATAAATAAAAAGATTTTAAAGGCCACATAAAGAAGAAGATGGACTTTCATCAGTGCGTCTGTGAGCCCAGAGCCACACTTGAGTGATTTATGGTTTAAACTGGAGCGCAAACTGGTTTTCCAGGATTGCAGACCCTGAAAGGGGAGCTTTCCAGGAGATTCTGAGCATCTGTGTAGTCGGGGTTTGTTACTCGTTCTGGCTTTTCCATGGGTGGGTTGTCATGCTTCCAATCAAAGGCCTGATTAGCACTCGGTAGCAGTGACTCCAAATGCTATGTAAGAAGTAGAGACAGTGTAATACTACGGGTCGTAAAGCCTTCTCAAGTTAACCTAGTTGTTAAAGCTAGTACCCAAGGGAGGCTGTGCTGAAGTTGGGACAGCTGACCCATATGCACTGACAACATTAACCAGACAACTACAGTGACTGGGCCGTCAGTCACAAATAACAATGCTAGACAGGTAGGGGACAGGAGCTGACTCACAGAGCTGGGAACTTTGGCTGCATCCTGTGAGTATACCAGGCAGTCATAAACTACAGATGGCTTATGACTACGGATGGCTACGGATAGGAGCTGATTCATGGGAACCAGTGAAGTCAGCCAGTCACCCTTGTGGTGCCCAGGGTGGTCAGAAGCACCAGTTGTGGCTGGCAGAGATCTGGGAGTGTACTGCTGAAGTCTGGGCTTGCCAGAGGCCAGAAAGCCTCCAGGAAGGAACCAAACCAAGGCAAAGAATGCCGAGGGCCAGTGTGGATGGTAATGGGCCCTGCCATTGTAGGATTTCCAAGTATTGAACACTCTTATAGGAAATCACCAAGCAGCTTCTTCCTTCCTTCCTTCCTTCCTTCCTTCCTTCCTTCCTTTTTTTTGAAATATGGATCACAGTAATATTCCTGGATTTAGGGAAAACATAATTAGATAACTAACCTGAGACTTACACCAGTTCATTCCAAACCTCAAGTCAGCCTGGCCAAGCATGGTGGGCTCACATCTGTAATCTCAGCATTTGGGAGGCAGAGGCAAGAGGAGAGGTGTGAGTTTCAGCCCAGCCTGAGCTACAGAATGATCCCTGTCTTAACCAGGAAAAAAGAAAAGAACAGAGGGACTTTTCTACCTTTGGGGGATCTGGCCAGTGCTGAGGTGCTCCTTAAGACAATAAATAAATTATTTCTGAGTAAAACATTTGCTCAGAAACTGTAACTTGCTATTGGTTCTCAAGAGTATACCAGACAGGAGGGTTTAAATATCACCTAGATGCTACCCATAAAATGGGGTCACTCAGTGGCCCAGAACCTGTAACCCAATTTGTCTGTGGGACTGAACAAATGGGCAGGAGCCCTGAACCCTTCCCAGACCACTGGGTGACAGAGCTCCTGTCAGGGCCCAGGAGCATGTGTGTGAATGAGCGCTGGTATTCTGCATGTCTGACTTGCTCCCTCAGCTGTTCGGGAACCACACCCTGAGAAGCAAAGTGTGTAACCTGCACTTGTTTAGTCTGAGGCACAGCTAAGAAAACTGCTGCTTATTTGTACAGCATCTTAAAAAGCTAAATTTAAAAAAGTACGTAACCCTTGCCGGGCTTGGTGGCGCACGCCTTTAATCCCAGCACTTGGGAGGCAGAGGCAGGTGGATCTCTGTGAGTTCGAGACCAGCCTGGTCTACAAGAGCTAGTTCCAGGACAGCCTCCAAAGCCACAGAGAAACCCTGTCTTGAAAAACCAAAAAAAAAAAAAAAAAGTACATAACTCATCTATATACAACCTTGACTTTGCTGAAGGAAAACATGTCGACCACAAGGTGGGCAGGTGCTTCTGTAGCAGCTCTGTGGGTAGTGACCCCAAACCTGACTCTGCATCAGTCGTCTGAAGAGCAGATAGAGGTAGATGTGCAGAGGGACGCTGCTCAGCAGTAGACAGGAGTGTTGTGCTGACGAACCTTGAAGGCAGCATGCTGAGCTAAACAAGCCGGGAACGGAAGTCCAGACACTCCGTGATTCTGCATATATGAAAAGTCCAGAATTAGGCAGATCTGTGCTTAGAAGATAGACTGAGAGTCCCTGGGGCTCGAAGTAGGAATGTCGGTGAACTGGAAACGGGTGTGGTTAATTTTATGGGACTGATGAAAGTGTTCTAAAACTGGTTATGGTAATTGTTGCACAACTTAGCTTACTAAAAGCCATCCAGGTGTATACTCAAAACAGACAGATTCTACAATATGTAGACAACAAAGTTTAAGAAAATAAAAATTCTAAGAGAAACCATGAGTCTAGAGGGAAAGAGGCAAATGAGCCTGAGCCTGAGCCTGGGCCAGGGCGTCAGCTGACCACGCGTCTGTCAGTGTGAGGACTGCTCCAGCCCCCAGAATGCCCTGCAGTCAGGGCACTGATGGCTGCCCTTCTCTTTCAGGAAAAACATGCAGAGAAACAAACAGGTAGCCATGGGCAGAAAGAAATTCAACATGGATCCTAAAAAGGTAAGTGAAAAAGAAAGGGACAAAGCCCCTGCCCAGGTCTTAAGGTGGGGGCTTTCTTGGTGATGGGATGGAGACTGGATGAGTTTGTTCAAAGCAGCTGTTTTCTGGAGTTACTGTTGGGTGGTTCCCCCTACCGTCTTGCATCTGGGGCTCCGGTTCCTAACCTGCAATACTCCATCCTTGTGTCCACTGGTGGATGTTTCCTGGACACAGGCTCCAGGGCCCACACCCACGGCGGCCTTTACCCTTCCTCATTGTCACCGGCTCTTTCTGCAGGGGATCCAGTTCTTAATCGAGAATGACCTGCTGAAGAACACTTGTGAAGATATTGCCCAGTTCTTATACAAAGGGGAAGGGCTCAACAAAACCGCCATTGGTGACTACCTTGGGGAGAGGTGAGGCCTTTAGAGAGGGTGGTCAGAATCAGGTCAGAACAAGCCCCCTGGTGCCCAAGCTCGTGGGATGACTGTGGGATGCTAGTGCAGCAGTGGCCATATGGTGTTGAGTGGAGGTGCTCTGAGGAGCACTCACCCGTCCAGGGCTATGTAGCTTCCTGGCTTGTTTAGTGAGGAAAGAGGGCCAGGCCAATGTCCTCCCAACTGTGGATGTTCAGGCTTGAGAGGCCTCGTGGCCTGGGACTCAGGATACCATCTGCTTGGGACCAGGATGGGTCCTGGCCTTAGTGTCCACGACCTCACCTGTGCTCCATCCCTGTCTCTTTTTGGCTTCCTGACAGAGATGAGTTCAGCATCCAGGTCCTGCACGCATTTGTGGAGCTGCATGAGTTCACCGACCTGAACCTCGTCCAGGCCTTGAGGTGGGTGTTGTCAGCCAGGCACCGTGGAGTGGGAGTGTGTCCATCCTGTGTCTGTCTGACCAAAGTCCTGTCATTGGGGTTGTTGTGACTACTTTCAAGTATTCCAAGGGAGGCCATGTAACATACATGCCTGAGTGGGAAACCATTCGCTAGGACTGTCTTGGTCTTGGGGTGGAAAGACTGTTCATCAATCAAATATTGAAATTGTTTCTACTCTTCAGAATAGAAAACCTTTAATTTCTTACCCTAAACTAGGTAGTTGTGTATTTCATTTTAAAATTGAACAACAAAAAAAAGACAAACTTTTTTTTTTGTTTAATTTTCAAGACCAGGTTTATCTATCTAGCCCTGGCTTGTCCTCATTCTGTAAACCAGGCTGGCCTTGAATTCACAGAGATCCTCCTGCCTCTTCCTCCAGAGTGCTGGGATTAAAGGCGTGCGCCACCACTGCCCAGCAACTTTAATTTTTTAACCAAGTTTATTCTGTGCCTTTTAAAGAAATTGTCTTTTTAATTTTCTCTGCTGTAGGTATAAATCCTGAGCTTATTTTTTTGAGCTATGATTTTTTTAATGATTTATTTATTTATTATGTATGCAGTGTTCTGTCTGCATGTATCCCTGTAAGGCCAGAAGAGGGCACCAGATCTCATAACGGATGGTTGTGAGCCACCATGTGGGTGCTGTTAACCCCTGAGCCATCTCTCCAGGCTTTGAGCTATGATTTTAATACATGTAGTAACTGCAGAAATCACCCTGTGGTACTGTACCCAGGAGACTTGTCACATGACTGAAGCCCCTCACCTCCTTTGTCCTCTGCTGTCCTCTGCTGCTGTCCTCAGCAGCAGCAGGTCAGGTCAAAGCAAAGCTCCTGTCTCTACCCTTAGGCAGTTCCTGTGGAGCTTCCGGCTGCCTGGAGAGGCCCAGAAGATTGACCGAATGATGGAGGCCTTTGCTCAGCGATACTGTCAGTGCAATAATGGGGTGTTCCAGTCGACAGGTGAGTGAGGAGTCCTCTGTGCCAGTGTTGTGTCGGGAGAGCTTTTTCTACAAGGTTCTCTTCTTGGCAGTGAGGATTTCTAAGACAAGAGCTGAGTCCATGCAAAGAGCAGTTCCTCCCTCCCTCTCTTCCTTTCTTCCTTCCTTCCTCCCTCCCTTCGTTTCTTTCCTCCCCCTCCTTCCTCCCCTCCTTCCTCCCTCCCTTCCTTTCTTTCTCTCTTGCATTCCAATTCCAGTTCCCTCTCCCTGCTGCCCTCCCGCCTTCTCCCTACCCCACCCCCTCCATGGCTCAGAGAGGGTGAGTCCTCCCATGGGGAGTCAACAAAGTCTGTCACTTCACTTGAGGCAGGACCAAGGTCCTCCCCCCTGTATCTAGGCTGAGCAAGGTATCTCTCCATAGGGAATGGGCTCCAAAAAGCCAGTTCTTGCACTAGGGATAAATACAGGCTCCCCTGCTAATGATCCCACAAACTGCCCAAGCCACCGAGCTGTCACCCACATTCAGAGGGCCTAGTTCGTTCTTATGTAGGTCCCCCAGCTGTCAGTCAAGAGTCAGTGAACTCCCGCTTGCTCGAGTCAGCTGTTTCTGTGGGTTTCCCCGTTATAGTCCTGACCCCTTTGCAAGGGCAGTTTCAGTTTCTTTTTTCTTTTTTTTTTTCTTTTTTTGGTTTTTCGAGACAGGGTTTCTCTGTTTAGCTTTGGAGCCTATCCTGGCACTCGCTCTGGAGACCAGGCTGGCCTCGAACTCACAGAGACAGAGATTCACCTGCCTCTGCCTCCTGAGTGCTGGGATTAAAGGCATGCGCCACCAACGCCCAGTTTTTTGTTTTTTTTTTTTAAAGATTTATTTATTTATTTATTATGTAGAGTGTTCTGCCAGAAGAGGGCACCAGATCACATTACAGATGGTTGTGAGTCACCATGTGGTTGCTGGGAATTGAACTCAGGACCTCTGGAAGAACAGCTAGTGCTCCTAACCTCTGAGCCATCCCTCCAGCCCCATATCCCTGGCCTCACTTGGCTTGGTGTCTCCTGTTGTGGGTGGGCGTTTGCTTTGCTCTCACATCATGCTCTCCTCTTCCCTAGACACGTGCTATGTCCTCTCCTTTGCCATCATAATGCTCAACACCAGCCTACACAACCCCAATGTCAAGGACAAGCCTACGGTGGAAAGGTTCATCGCCATGAACCGAGGGATCAACGACGGAGGGGACCTGCCCGAGGAGCTGCTCCGGGTGAGCAGGGCCACAGCAGGGTGGTGTTTGAGCGGTGAACGCGTTTCTGTAGCAGAGGACACAGGATAAGTTGCCAAGTGCCTGCTCTCTTAATTCATTTACACATGTGGATTTACAAAGGCCGGCTGAGAAACAGGAAGGGGAAGTGACTTCCAAATCTGAAATTGAAGCCTTGAGTAGACTAGACTCCAAGCTATTTTTTGATGCCTTAATTATCCACCAGGCATCTTATTTTTGTCCCCCTGAGCTGCTGTAGAGCAGAGAGTGGTTGTGCTCCTCTCCAGTCCTTACTACAGGCTCACCAGTGATTGTCTGTGGAAGGAGTGGAGAGAGGGGAGGAAGAACCCACACTTGTAGAATGAGACATGCCTGTCCTATTCTATCCCAGAATCTCTACGAGAGCATAAAAAATGAACCCTTTAAAATCCCAGAAGATGATGGCAACGACCTCACGCACACTTTCTTCAATCCGGACCGAGAAGGCTGGCTGCTGAAACTAGGTAGGTCACCTCCTCCAGCCTGGGGCCCCTATAACAGGGCTCAGGAAGAAGGGATACAAAGACTTGGGGTGTGGGGAAGGGGGCGGGTGGGTGGGCATCCCACGGAGACTGTCCTGAGTTGTATTCTTGCAACAGTCCACCTCCAGAGAGGGGGCTGCTGACAGCCACTCACCATAGAACAGAGACTCCTGGACACAGACTCTGCCCTGATAAACATTGCCCTGTGTACCGGGGCCCTGTGTGTTCTCCCCTGAATAGATGGCCACATTCCTCAAGTCACTTTCCAGGGATGTGATCCATCCCCCACTTGCTGCCCCCTCACCCTTGGGAGGGTAACCAGCCACATCATCTCTCTACTTCCCATCCCAGATTGACCCCGGCACTCCTGCCCCACCCCACCCAGTGCACCATCACTCCCTCTGCATCTGGCTCCCACAGGCAGTGTGCATGGCAAACCTAGAGCCCTTGGCTGTCGCGCAAACCACAGCACTCTTCCTCTGCTCTGGCCGCGGCCCCCTTCCCGGTCCCAATCCGCCACATTAATGACTGTGTCATCCGAAAGCAGCAGGTGCCATGCGTGCACCTGTGTCCTTAAGATTTATGGTCATGCCTTGCCAGGAAGGTGACAGAGTAACCAGACAGAAGAGCTTCACTGGGTTCTCATGCACATTCATGTCCATGCTTTACTAATTATCAGACATAAGAGAAGTCTCTGAACTCTCTGGACATGATAATGTTCAATTTTTTTTTTTTTTTTTGACCACTAGAGAGCACATTCCATTTTCTTTCTGACTTGGCCTCTGATGAGCTGAATCCCATCTCAGCGGGGCATATTCTGTTAGACACTCTCCTCTCCCACCTTCATTACTTGCCCCGATAAGCAGCATTCCACTCTTGGCTATTACTGACACGCCTAGGAAAGTAAGATGACCTGCCCTCTCCTGCTACCTCATCCAGATAGCTCAGGGTTGGCCTATCCTCCACAAGGCCCAAAGCCTGTGTTTACACGTGACGACTCATGAAGTCCTTTCAAGTGCAGCTTCACCGAATAGAGCCGAGCAGTGTCTGCACATGGCCAACAGTCAGTGAGAAGGCTCTGAAACTCTTTTTAGCCCACGGGTGACCTTTTCCACATTCCTCTTGCCCGACCCACAGAGTGAAGAGGAAATGTGCTGGGAATTTCAAAAGTGTCCAAGTTTAGATTTACTACCCCTCCAGGGAAATTTGTTTCCATGTGAATGCTAAGTGTTGGCTTTGACAGCTGAGACACTAAAATTAGAACAGAGATTATCTTGGCTCCTGTGCCAGGACGACATGCAAATTCATGAGGCATCCTATATTTTTAAAAATCAAAAATGTAAGCTGAGTGCAATGGTGCAGACCTGTGATCCCAGACACCTAGGAGACAGAGCAGGAGAACCCCTGGAGCCCACAAATCGAGCCAGCTTGGTGATAGAGCAAGGTCTCATCCCAAGGAATAAAAATCCAATGATACAGGACTCATTTGTCCTAGGGCCGTTGCTTCATTCTTCTACCCTCGAAGACTCCTGATAGGGTGTCTCACCGTGGCACACTGAGACTCAGTCCTGCGTGTCCGTGTGCTGCACAGGGAGGGACTTTGTGCCACCTGTAGTTGTCTGTATATGTCCCTGTATGCAGAGAGCCATAGCATTGTGCTCTCATGTACACACACATGTACATGTATAGCCATGGTGGCGTGTGTCTTAGGGAAGATGCTGCCTTTCTCAGAAGTGCTCTTCCCCTTCTGAACTCTGGATCGTGAGGGGTCTGGCAAACGCCAGCCAACCTGGCTTTGTGGCACTGGTAGGCCAGGTGTGGGTCAGGCCTGCAGCCTTGCTGTGCAGCGTGGTGGTGACCCGCCCATCAGTGTCTTCAGTGCACCTCCCTCTCTAGGCATACATAAATGTCACTGGTGTGCTGCACTTTAAGATTGAGGAATCGGGTTTGATTTCTTTGTTTTAATTTTCTTTTCTCCCTCATTTATATGTTTCCATGATTTTGGCTCTCCTTTTCCTTGCCCCAAACTCCAGGAGGTATGTAACCCTGCAACCTGCTCGCTCACTCTGCCCAGGCCACTGTCATTGCTGCAGCATTTTATTTTGTTATTTTTGGTTATTTTGTTTTTTAATTGCTGGTAATAGTGTTAATGCTGCTTCTAACTTACTGTACAGTCCCTAGGGAACTGGCCAGGATCCGGGGTTTGGGGCAGTGCTCACATTTCCTCTTGGTGGAGGAGTGAGTGGTACAGCAGCCGCCAGGCCGCAGGTCCCGAACTGCAAGTAGTCATGCAGTCCTAGCTCGGGGCAAGCTGAGGAGGGCAGAGAAGCACTGGCTTCGTGCTCCTGGGAATCACTGAGTTCTAAAAGTAATTTCTGACTTGGGGATCAAAGAAAGGGGCTGCCACGCAACTCCCCAAAGCCACACGCTCCTGGCACATGGTGGACAAAGAAGTTAAGGAAAGATTAAAGTAGATGGCACTTGGGGCATCTGCCTTTCCATGAAAAAGAGAAATGGTGTCTGCCAAACCCACAAGTGGAAATTTTAAAACCTCCAAACCAGAAACCCCTACCTGTAGTCCTTGATTCCATTTCTTGAGTATCAGGGAGGCCTCATGGCCTGGATCCTCCTCTGTTTCAAACAGTCCTCCTCAAAACCCAGACGGGCCTCCTAGTTCTCTGGTTGCCGACATGGGGAAACATTTGGAGGAACCAGAATGCTCCTTGGGTCTGTGCCTAGAGCGAGGCCGCCCTAAGAGAACAAACACAGGCATTCCTTGCTGCACTGGACCAGGCACGGCAGTGAGGTCGGGTCAGCCCTCCTGTCTAAGGGAAGGTCTGCTAAGCCCTGCGTGGGAGGGGTCCTGTGAGTTCCACAGGGACTGTCCTAGGCGCACATCGATCTGTCTGCTTGTCCCATGTCTGTTTCTCTTTCCACGTGGAGGTGTTCCCCGTGGGCCCGCAGCGATGCTTTGTGGTAGAGGGCTCTGGTGCAGCAAACTGTCCAGGGGACATAAGGAAGCTTTCACAACCCGGGAGGCTTCCCAGCCTTGCTTTTTCTCCTTGGTTTCCTGCCACCTTTTTTCCTTTTGGTATCTAACTCACTTTCCCCATCATTTCCCGAGTCCCACTGTCACCTGGGGGCGTGTCCTGTGACAGAGTGCATGGGAGGTCAGCATGGGTTGACCATCCTTGTGTGCCAGGCCCTGTACAGGAAACGGTCTCCCCCAGAGGCTGGAAGACAGAAGCTCTCAAACTCAGAAATGGGAAGGGCTCCACCCACCTTTGTCTTCCTTCCCATTTGCTCTGATTCTGCCCAGCACCCCCGTTGCCAACATGCATGCCATATTGCTCCTGCATCTTTTCTCATTCATGCCACTCAACCTTGGGGTGCTTCCATGAGACCTGCCGATCACATGAGGGAGAGCGCCTCACTGTACACCACACAGGAGGGGTGGTGGTTGGCACATGATTGCTTGTGGCGTACTCCATCTGGAAACCTAACTCTCAGTCATTTAGAATCTTGTAGTTAACGGTGGCTGTTTACATCTCCGTCCCCACCCCTCCAGCTCAGGCACCCAGGCAGAGCTGTAAAATCGCCCAGAAAGGTCTAGTCCTGATCTGTTCCACTGGACCTCTTTCCTCACTGAGATTCAGGAATGAGCATGCAGGCAGATGCTGGCATTTGGAAACAGTCTTTGTAAAATTGCCCTGCTCTGCATGGCTGATAGCAAGAGGTCAGAGGAATGGGAATGGCAGGTGTCCCACTCCCCTGCCCTCCGTGGAGACCATAGAGAAGTATGGTCTCCATAATGGGCCCTAGCAAAGAAAGGGCAGGCGCTAAGGATCAGGGACCAAGTGTGTTTATGCAATGCCGTGTGTGTGATCAGCATGGGAAGGCTCTGGGTAATTCTGAGTGGTTCTCGTCAAGACAGTCTTCCCTTTACCAGAGGTAAGTGGGGGTGGGGGTCTTGAGCTTGATGCAGTGAGGATGTAGCTTCCTTCAAAGTGGGCACAGTTCAGCACACCCTTCCCCCGTACCAGTGGGCACAGTTCAGCACACCCTTCCCCTGTATCAGTGGGCAGAGTTAAACACATTCTTCCCCCATACTAATGGGCACAGTTCAGCATGCCCTCCCCAACACCCAATGCAGAGTAACTTCACAGGGCCCCCACTTTGTTACGTAAATGTCACTAGCATTGAAGAGGACTGAGGAAGGCTCTGAGTAACTGCTGGTCACCACCTCCTAGCTGTTTAGGGCTGCCTCTCATAGTTACATAGTTTTAGAGTCATGTAAATACACAGTGGAAAGGCTCCTGAGCCCACCTCTGGGATAAACTAGTCCTTTCCTGGTGAAGGAGCCTGGCTTCAGTTCACACCCAGAACTCTAAGGACAGTAACCAAGGTGCTGAAGCCAGTGTAGAATGTCAGCACAGCCGGTGTGTAAGGGAGCCCATGGCTTGGGTGTAAGGGCTCACGGGACCTCACTTTCTCTATCTTTTCTCCTGCCACTTCCTGGACTTCCTGCCCATGCCCCCTGCACCAGGGTGCTGGCCCCTCCCTCCCTCCCTCCCTCTCTTTCTTGCCTGTCTCTGTCACACAGGGTATGGCTGGCTCCTCCAGCCGGAGGTACACTTGCACTGCACCATCATTGCCCTGGGTTTCCCTCCCTCGCCCACGCTCTCATCTTGCTGTCAGGGACATCTCAGGGTGTCACCCAGACATGCTTGCTCTGCTCGTACCGTAGACTTTCACTCTGTGAAAGATGCTTCTGTCTTGGCTGTGTCTTGTCACTGATGTAAATTTTGCCATGGTCTAAATGTTCTCCTGAAACCCTGCCCAACCCCATCCCCTCCCTGGGAAGAGAGCTGTGTGTGTGTGTGTGTGTGTGTGTGTGTGTGTGTGTGTGTGTGTGTGTGTGTGTGTGTAGCACACACATGCCCTGGTGTCTCTTGTCAAGGTCACCTTCCTTTTGCTCTCAGGTGGCAGGGTGAAGACCTGGAAGAGGCGCTGGTTCATTCTGACTGACAACTGCCTTTACTACTTTGAGTACACCACGGTGAGCATCTGCTGGGCCACTCGGGGCAGGGTGGGCCAGTCCTCTGCTTTAAAACACAGCTAGAGAAGGACCTGGGAGGCAGTCAGATCTATCCTTCTACTCCCCTGGGGCCAGGGAAGGACTAAGATAAATCTCAGAATAGAACCCTAGCAAGGGGGCGGGGGCTGGCCAGGAGGCTGTGGCCCAGAGCCAGCACCTGGTTCTACACACAACCAGAGGCACACAGGACGCAACACTGAGAAAGTACAGTGGACACTGTGAGGGCTTCTTTGGAGCCAGGCTGCAAACGAGGGACTTGAGTTAGTTGCCAAGAAAGACTTGTGAGCCTAGTGAAGGGGTAATGACTGTGATTTGGAGAATCCCGATTTTCTGTAGTCTCAGAAACACTTAAGGATTTGATTTAGATGAAGTGGTCTTAGTGGGGAGAAAGAAGAAATGGGGAGACCCATCTGAGAGAATCCGCAGGTTTGGAGAGTTGCCTTTTCCTGACATGACACCACAGAAGTTCTGCTGGTGTGTGTTCAGTGGGATAAGACTTCACTGCAGGGGCCATCACTGCAGGGGCCTTTTGTAGCTGCAGGAACAAACAATACCCAGTAAAATCCCTCCAGACTTCCTGCGGGCAGAGCACCCAGACAGCCATAGGTTGTTGGTGCTCAGCCCGTGACTCCCACACTGGTGGCATGGCACTCGGGTGTTCCTGCCATCCTCCTGGGCACCTGTAGACACAAAGGTGGTTCTTCTTGCATGCATTTTGGACTTGGTTCTCGAACTAGGTCAGTGTAGTTACCTTGGCAGGATCTTCACTGAGTAAAAGTCATTGATCCCACTGAGAAAACAGGGTTGAAGCCTCCTTTGTGGTATAGATGGAGCAAAATGGTGTTTCAGTAACAGAATAAATAAATAAATACAACCAGAGATTATCCTAAGTTGAGGCTAGCCTGGCCTACACATTGAGTTCCAGGCTAGCTGCAGAGAGTTAACAGGCTCAGTTCAGTCATTCATGCTGATGGTGTGCTGAGGGCCTGGCATGGCATTGTTTCCAAGTTGCTTCCCTCACCAGGGCCCCCACTCTGCCAACCAAGGTCTGCAACTGCCTTTGCTCTTCTGGATTTAAAGTCTTTCCAAACATTAGAACGATGTGTTAAGTATATAAACATGGTAAGAAAGAGTCTCCTTGTTCCACCCCAGGGTGCTTTGGACAAAAGGCTCAGTAGCCCCCTGGCTACTTCTGGGCCCCCCACCCTCCCAAATACTTCCTTCCTTTGACTTTATAGGGGCCTTGGCAGCAAGGAGAGGTTTTTCCAGCAAGGGCTACAAAACACTGACACAGAGTACTCTAGTGAAACTGAGTGTGTGGGATGAGACAGCCAGACCAGGAAAGGGTGCACTGGTTGGTCAACCTGCTCTCTGGAAGTAGTAGGAAAGCGTAGAGTTGCAGAGTGGCTCTGCTGCAGTCAGGGCATGAGGTCAGCCCAGCCCGCCCTTTGGCCTGGAGGAAGACACAGGCTGGTGAGAGCAGAAGCAGAGTAATGGGGGCTGGAGGGATCCACTGTGGGTACATTCGGGTGGGAAGTTCTAGCAGGACTTCTCTCTGTGATGGAAAGGTGTGTTCACCCGGGAAGCTGCCTTTGGGCTTCTGTGAACCAACAGGTGGGGCCAGCTCTTCCCTGGACACGCTCCACACGAGCAGCCTCCTCCAATTCTTAGGGCTCTATAGAACGTGTAGAATGGCAAACACCTGGCCCCCAGAAATTCCAGGAGAATTGTCTAGAGTCACTTAAATAGTGACCAGAGTGATCTAGAAGGCAGAACAGGACTTTGGCTCATGAGAGCCAAAGCTGTGCATTTCTGAATCACTATAGGGCTGTGGAGACTGAGGAGACATTAAGGGGTGGGACACATTAACTAATGATGCCCTCACTTCCTTCCGGGAAGGCAGTAAAATTAGAAGTGGGCTAATGGGTACCAGGGACAGGACACAACTTCAGTGACAGAAAGTTGATATCTGCAAATTTAGTTTCACATTGGTGGGATTGTTCCCAGAATATAGAAGGTGGGAGTGCAGGTGGGGGAGGGGTAGTGTGGGGGTGGATGCTGACCTCTATCACTTAGGTCTGGAACAGACCAACTGAGCTCAGCAGGCCAAGTATTCGGACATAAGGGGCCAGTGCTGAAATCTGCAGTGGGGAGAATTGATAGTACCATGCACCGGGCTATGCCACCAAAACTAGACTGATGGCACCATGCACCGAGCTGTACCACCAAAACCAGACTGCCAACATTTGGACCTTGTGCTGAGGGCTGCTGCCAGCCACACTGAAAAGCAGGACCAATGCTGACATTTCCTTAAATGTAGATGTTAAAAAGATGCTCAAGTGTGAACCGATGCTAACACAGAGCTGGAGCTCATGTAAACTCAGTTATAGGGCTGTTGCTAACAGATCCCAAGTACGGAAGCAGCATAGACATTCAGGGACCACCTGAACTGTGCCAAGACCCCGAATGGATTCAGCGTGGACTAAATAACTGGACCCTGCAGCTGTGGGACAGGCTGGGGGTGTTGGAAACCCAGAGTGTGTCAAATGAAGTCAGTGCCCACAGGGACCAAGCAGTAGGAAGAACACTAACGTTTTTCAAAAGCAACTAAACGCCTAGCAGTTTTTACAAGGCTGCTTTAAGAATGGTCCTTTTTGGCAAAGAAGCATTTTCCTTGAAGTTCACACGTTTTCACTTTCTGCCTCAATTTTTTCTTAATAGGATATCTTATGAAAACAGTGCATGCAAGAGCCCATCCTCACAGACAGACATGCTCCTCTGCCGGCATCTCACCAGCACTCCACCCCCACCCCTCCCCATGCCCCGTCCACATGCTCCCCAGGGATCTGATTTGGAGTGTTTAAAAACTTTTTCTTAGCTAGGCAATGATGGCACGCACATGTCTTTAATCCCAGCACTTGGCAGGCAGAGGCAGGCAGATCTCTGAGTTCTAGGCCAGCCTGAACTACAAAGTGAGTTTTAGGACAGCCAGGACTACACAGAGAAACCCTGCCTCAAAAAAAAAAAAAAAAAAAAAAAAAAAAGAAAAAAAAAAACCCTTTTTTTCTTTTATTATTCTTTTCTGCAGTGTTTTAAGTTCTTTATAATGAACAAGTTATGTTTTTACAAATCACATAGGCCAAAGGTCTTGGCGCTGGTTATTTCTGTCCTTGTGGGGAATACAGACGATTAGGGACATAGATGGACCAGTGGTGAGGTGTACTATGGGTCTGTCCCTAAACTTGATATGGAATTACTTCTTATTTTATTTTTGGTGCTGGGGATAGGACCCAGGCCCTCCTACTGAGCAGTTCTTGGAACCCCTGGAAGTCCACATAGAGTTACAGAATGAGTTCTACACATTTCATGTTTTGGACTTGACGTTATTTGCCAGCAACAACACTGAGCTGTTGGGACCCACGATTCCCAGTGCTCTCCAGGTTCTGTGGGATGTGCAGGAGTGAGCATGCTGGCTTACTTCAGCCACCATCAGCCTGCAGAACTTAACCTGTGGGAGATCCCCAGAGGGCCCAGGGTCTCCCTGGCTGCTCTCAAGGGGCTCCAGAGCTGGTCCTCACTCCTTTTGATCTACCACTGCACATCCAGAACACAGACCAAGTACCATGCATGTGTAGCTCCTTGCTTCAGGCCCCTGCTGTCTAGGAGAATAAAGAAGGCGGGGCCTCACAAGGGTCTACGTCAGGATGACTTGACAACCCATATCAACATCAGGGTCCTCACAATGCCCAGGTGCCACGTGGCCTGGAAATGAGAGTGGAGGGCAAAGAAGCCAGGGACCACCCTTCCTGCAGCTGTCGGGGGTCCTCCTCAGGAGAGGGGGAGACCAAGGAACCCTCTTAGCACTCTAAGGGGGGGCATTGTATGCACACAGGAGGATCAGGGGAACTCAGGTAAATGCATCATTTTCCCACCTGTAACTACCATGTGAGTGACCATTGCCCCAGAAGAGGGCGGGAACCTGTGAGAGGAACCTGGGTGAGCAGAGGCTGCAGTCCATAGCTTACTTAGCTTAGTCCACTGCTCTCCAAGGACACATCGGCAGGGAGAGGCCAAAGCCACCTACAGGAGGGAGGAAAGGACTATGGGGAGCCTGATATTATCTCAGAGAGATGGCCTGTTATTGCAGCGGGGAGCCAGGGACAGGGATGCAGTGAGCCCAGGAGCAGACAGACAGACATGCTCTTGGAAATAAAACATACCAGTCATAAGTGCAGTAGAAGGGCTGAAAGAAGCCATGGTTTCCAGAAAGAGTACAGGGACACAGAGAAAATGAGACGGGAGACAGAAGCTCCCAAATGGCCCACTTCAGACCATCCCCAGTGGAAAATGTGTCTCCAGGCTGACTCTGTCTGCATCACGACTGGAAACAGACCCCCCACCAAACCCACATTCTTACAGAGTCTCAGTCCTGGAGGACAAAGAGTTCCAGCCAACAGAAAAGCCTACACAGAACGGCCTGAGAGCTGAAGGGTGCCATGTGTCAGTCACAGTCTGGAGGATGCACTTCCCGCCCACACCGTTAGATGCAGACAAGCTCTCAGTCAGGTGGAACCCTTTCCAACCAGGGGATCTTGGAACAGCTCTGCCCTTTGCACCCTCCCTGAGAACGCTGGAGGAAGATGTACCCCGCCAAAATGACGGTGCCCAGTAAAATGGGGAAAATCTTAACTGAGAACTGGGCCTCAGGCAGTGAAATAGTGGACAGCTGCAAACTTGGGGGTGATATGTCCCCAGGCTGAGAGGCCAGCTGGCTCTGGGAGGGACTTGGCCACCAAGTTAAGAATAGGAGACTGCTCAGTATGAATTAGCCTAAGAAAGGAGATGACAAACCATGGAATTGATCTGGGTGCTGGTTGATAGATAAGTAAGTGATGAATGTGCACACTTACCACCCACTTAGAAGGTGATGAGTGGAGGCAGAGTAGGTTGCCCGGTACAGATTAGCTGCTTGTGTGGCTTAGCCAGAGGAGCAGAGTGGAGCGCAGCGTGCTCTAGCTTCATCACCAAGGGTGAGGCAGGAAGAGCTGCTGGAAGTTCACAGAAGCAGCTCAGACAGGGCGTCCTGAGGCCAGAGCTAAATGGATTGGTGGGGAAAGGGTAGCTGCCCCTGCAGGGCCTGGGGAAATGGCAGAAAGGCTTGTTTGCATGTTTGTTTTCATATAGTCATGGAACTGGATTTGTTTGGTTGGTTAATGGGTGGATTTGTTTGTTTGATTTTGACATATTGTACATGTGTAACTCTGGTCAGTATGTTGGAAAGCAGCAGGCCTTGACCAAGGCTACCTGGAAGTATGTCCATGGTGGGAGGCTTTGGCTGATGCGATCGAGGGGTAGTACCTCAGAGGGCCAGGTGAGGGGAAGGAAGGGGTGAGGGTCTGTCTGGACCTGAGCTCAGGTACCTCGGTGGATCTTGGAGCAGCTGTCCAAGACAGTGCTGCTCTATGGGTCACAAATCCAGGTGATGAGCAGTGAATTCAAGATGCAACATGAATCTCAGCTGGAGTCCTACACCAGGCATAGGCAGGAGTGCTCAGACTTAGGCACAGAACCACAGCTAGGGCAAGAAAAAGGAAATCTAGATAAAGACATGAGGAGGGGGAAAGCTCTCTTAGGGAAAATAGCTGACATCTTCCCTGCTTGAGGCCCCATGGGTCATTGCCAGGTATACTTTGAAGGCATTTGCTGAGCCCCCTGGCCTTGCTATCTGCTGAGGGCTTTGGATTTTTCCCAGTCATGCCACACACTCCTGACCCTGGTCTTTGTGCAGAACCCAAGGGTGGCTGAAGCCAACCTGGGAGCTTGATGCCTGAGAGGGAGGAGTCGGGACGGGCTGAGGGCAGAGAAACAGGAAGTCTTTCTTCTCCTGTTCCAGGATAAAGAGCCCCGTGGGATCATCCCCTTAGAAAATCTGAGTATCCGAGAGGTGGAAGACTCCAAAAAGCCGGTGTGTATTCCTGCGACAGTGCCCAGGGCCAGAAGGGGATGGTCATAACCTGGCTTTGAAAAAGAGTGACTTGTAAAGGCGTTTTTAGACAAACACGAGAACCTAAAAAACCTAGCCATGCCTTTATCTCCACCTGTTTTGACTATCCTTCATGTTCAAGTGAAAGACGTAGCAAATAGCCTTATTTTCTTCTGTCTGTGTAGCTCTGTGTCACATAGTGACTGAAGCATCCCTCCTGACAGGTCAGCTGTGAGCGAGCGCCCATAGCTCAGTGCTGACTTTATAACGGATGCACTGTGTGGTCTGGGAGCAGCTCACCTGCAGCTCTGTACATGGCCCCTGTCTGTCAGCAGTGAAGCCAGCAGGTGTCAGGCAGGCCTGGAACACAGGTGACATCCTGCTGTGCTCTAGTATGAGCTGTTTTTTCCATTTGTGTGTATGCAGATGCACATGTATGTGGAATATGTTCACACATATGCACGTGAGGTCACCCCCAAGGGTCATTCCTCAGGACCCCTCCACCCTGTTTTCTCAGACACCGTCTCAGGCTGGGGACATGGGCTGTTGGAGAAAGTGTGAGACTGGCAAGCCCAAGAACCTGAGTTCAGTTCCTCAGAAAAGCTGGGTGTGGCAGTGTATGTCAGTAATCCTAGCACCCCTACAGTGAGGTAGGGCATGGAGAAAGGAAGATTCCAGAAGCTCATGGGCTTGCTAACCTATGTATGCTAACAGCAACACCTAGACCTGTCTCAGACAAGGTGGAAGACAAGGTTGGCACTCGAGGTTGTTCTCCGAGTCCGTACAGTGCACCTGCATTCACCCTCACAAGAAGAGCCCATGCGCAGCTACCCCCACACGCATGCACGCACACCCACAACCTCCCTCCCAACCCCCCCAAATTTGTTTATTTATTACTTATTTATTTTTGGTTTTTCAAGACTGTTGTCCTAGAGCTTGCTTTGTAGACCAGGCTGTCCTTGAACTCAGAAAAATCCACCTGCCTCTGCCTCCCGAGTGCAGGGTGTGTGCCACCAACGCCCGGCTCACACTTGGCTTTTTTTTCTTTCTTTCTTTTTTTTTTTTTTTTTTTTTGTTTTTTTTGAGACAGGGTTTCTCTGTGGCTTTGGAGGCTGTCCTGGAACTAGCTCTTGTAGACCAGGCTGGTCTCGAACTCACAGAGATCCGCCTGCCTCTGCCTCCCGAGTGCTGGGATTAAAGGCGTGCGCCACCACCGCCCGGCCCACACTTGGCTTTTTAAATGCAGGGTCAAACGCAGGTCCCGGTGCTTCTGTGGCAAGCACTTTATCAACTGACACAGGTCCCCTGGCCTCGTTTTCTGAAGGTGCCCCCTGCCATGCATTTCTTGAGAGTAAGAACACAGGATCTTTGGGGTTATAAATAACATTTTCCTTGGTCAGCAGCATCCTGAAGTCTGACTGTGCTTTCTCATGGTCTTCCCAGAACTGCTTTGAGCTTTATATCCCTGACAACAAAGACCAGGTGATTAAGGCCTGTAAGACAGAGGCTGATGGGCGAGTGGTGGAAGGAAACCACACTGTGTACCGCATCTCTGCCCCCACCCCTGAGGAGAAGGAGGAGTGGATCAAGTGCATCAAGTAGGTGGCTCCCACGCATGGGAGATCTGGTCGCAACTTCGTGTTGCAACTTCCTCTCCTCTGCGCTTGTGTTCTTCCAGCTCTCAAAGTCTTCAGGGAGGCCTCCCAGCAGACCGTGGGATTTCTGCCTGTTAGAGCATTAGTAGGCCATGTCTCCAGCCTAGATACAAAGAGAATTCAAAGACCTAGAGTGGGGACAAGGGCCACCTACCTCCATTGTGTGTGTGTGTGTGTGTGTGTGTGTGTGTGTGTGTGTGTGTGTGTGTGTGTAGTAAATGGAGGCCTCCTTTACTTTATTGTACTTTTTCTGTCCAGTAGACCGTTCCCCCAGTTACAGATATGGAAACGAGGGCCCATAGGTTATGAGAGTGGTGATCAGGTCATAAAGCAGAGCCCCAGCCCTTCACCATGTGAGTGAGAGCACAGATGGCCTGAGTGGGGGGAGCGACCCCAAGTCCCCCCATCAATTATAGTCCCACAGTGTGAGGTTACTATGGGGACAGGACCACCCAGTGTGGCGTGTGACTGGAAATGGGCTTTGCAGAGCTCGCTGAAGATGGTGACTGTGCGCTGGGGCGGGGGATAAGTACATGAGCAAAGATGGTCGTCTGTCAGTGTTGTTCACATGAACAATGAACTCACATGAAACCCAGGAAGAGGGCCACTGAACAGCAGTCTGACTTCCCCACCCCCTCGGCAATTATTCCTTCCAATAATGCATCCGTACTCATAGTCCTGGGGACTTTGAGCATCAGGAGTTGCGAGGGTGTTTTCCTTGGGAAGCTTTCCTTGTTATCTGGGCCCTGGTGACCTGTATGGAGGGGTGAGATGAGAGAGCGTGGGGGGGTTATGTGCTTCCGGATGTAGAAGGTCAAGACACGCTCTCTCAGTAGCTGCCCTTCCTAGGGATTCCCAGCAGCCTAAACAAACTCTCGGTGCCTTGCACGTGTCCCTCTCAACACTGGGTTCCACAGAGTCCAGGCTGCAAGCAGACTCTCAGTAGTCCAGAGATGTCCACTGTCTGCTACATGCCTGACAGGTGTGGAGAGGCACGGTTTGCAGCACCAAGAACTAACAGGGCAAGGTCTCACTCAGTACCAGGGATGAAGAGGGAGTTAAACATAACCCATGACTGAGGCTCATCTGATGGCAGCCCAGGTCTTGGCACCATTTCCCAGCATATTTTATCTGGGTGTCACGGGCACTGCTGTACAAGGGCGAGCAGCCAAAGTAGAATCGCCTACACCCTGGAATGAAAGACCTCTGCCTAGCCATATCCCTTTGAGTGCTGGGTCCTTGTGGTGGTGAGGCCCAGCTAGCCCACCAGTGCTGTGGCAGGGAGCGTGCTGGGATGTGTGTGCCATTGATGCCGGGTCACTGGTGATCACCAGAACTAAGCAGAGTCACACAGACTCTGCTTCCCTAGGAGGCCCCGCACACCCTCCCTCACTGCTCTGGACAGGCAGCACAGCTGGTCCCTTTTTACTGGACCCCCCAGCAGCAGCTCTCATTGGCATGGGGCTGTTGCACAGAAACCCCCGGAAAGTCCCCTGCAGCCCATGCCAGCCTCTTGAGTGCCATTAGTGGAGTAACTTATGGCATCTACAACATGGCACTCAGGGCTACAGAGGACAGTCACTTGGTTGAGAAAACCAAATCCCCAGGCTTGGAACTTAGCTAATGAATGTACAATGATTCTACTCTCAAACATTAAGTGATGTTAGCTTAAAACAGGCAGAAGCCTTTAGGGTAACTTTGCTACATGTCCTTGTAAAGTGTGTCACCGTAAGCGACCACTTGGACAGAGTGAGGGTGGGCGTTCCTGGTGACAGCTGGCAGCCCAGGTCGGTCTGCCCCTCATGTCTCTTCTCTCCCCTTCTGTTCTCCAGAGCTGCCATCAGCAGAGACCCCTTCTACGAGATGCTTGCAGCGCGGAAAAAGAAGGTCTCCTCCACAAAGAGACACTGAGGGCGTGCCAGGGCACAGCCAGCCCATGAAGCTGTGGCCCTTTCTCCAGCCTCCCCTGGAGGGGTGCTGAGGAGAGCAGAGGGCTCTCCTGCCCGTTCCTGCCACTCCTAGAGACTCGCTTCAGCTTTTGCAGTTTTCTGAGTGGGAGAAGGGTGGACGGCGAGGGCTGGGGCTGGAGACTGCTGCTGCTCACGGGCTCTGGAGCCGCTCTCGGCATGGGCACCGCTGCTCTCAGCCGAGCTGTGCTGCACTCAGGCCTCAGCTCAGCAGGGCCGGTGGCACCGCAGAGAGCTCTCTTTACCTCACAGTGTTCCTGGCCAAGGGCCATCAGCTGTGCTCCACAAACGCCTGTGAGGATGTACTCTTACGTCTAAGGAGAAGGGGGGAAAGGAAAGAAGCCACGCACTATAAAGATTTATTTTTGTTTTTGTAAAGCAAAAGTGAACGTAGCACTGTCCCTACCCTGCTGTGCCCTGCTTGGGAAGCTTCCCCTTAGAAAGGGGTTCTGGGGCTGCGGGCACCTCAGGAGCTGCTGCCTCATGACCTGTGTGGGCAAGAGGGGCAAAAGCCAGGCTGCTGGCAGGGCCCAGCAGACACAGGGAGGCCTCCAGGGCCCCAGCAGGGCAGCAGGCAGGCAGTGTGGGCAGCTCCCGCCCAGTGCCTATGGGATGGGGTGAAGGTGGACAGCTCCATGCCTGGCCCTCGGCACCCAGGCCCACTGCGCTTTAAAGTGGAAAGTCCACGTTTTCCTAATAACCAAAACTGTGAGGAGGTCACCCCATGGTGCCAGGTGGCCGACTGTTTCATAGCTGGTCTTTCTTTCTCCTCCCCAAGAACTCCACTCCTCGTTCTAGAGGAAGGAGTAGGTTTTACCTGATCCCCTTGGGGCTTCAGCCTTTTCTGCCTCAAAAGTATCCCCAACTGGACTGTTCTGGTGCACTCTGTGGTAGCCTCCAGGAGCAGGGCCTTGCTCAGCAGGGTGCAGTGCAGTCAAGCCAGGGTGAGGTGAGGTGGCCTTTGTGTCCCCTTGCCCTCTATGGCATGGCATGCCACAGCACACGTGTGGGTTGGCCCTGGCCTCCTAACTCGGTGTGAAGGGAGCCATGAAGCGCAGCTTCTCCTGCCGTTCTCTCAGGGACTCTCAAGGGCAGCTCCTGCTCCTTGGCCAGGGCCACTGTGCCAGTCCAGGCAGAGCAGGTGGCAGGTGGTGTCTTGGCACACTCCTCCATGTGGCCAAGGCCTGGGTGGCAGAATGGTGCCTCCAGGCAGGTGGAGGAGCCATGGGCTCCCACTGGGCTGCGTGAGCTCAGCTCCTCCCATCTCAGAAGGAGGTCAGCACCTCTGGAAATAGCTTTGCAGAGAAGGGTGAGTGGGGGGCAGAACTCTGGCCTCCTTCCTGTGGATCCAGCCTCAAGTGGCCTCAGGTGCTGGAGTGTGTGAAGGTGACAGTGATGGAAGAGGGCCCAGGCTGCAACCCTGAGCCTCCTGGTAGAGAACCAGGCAGTGCTGGCCCAGGGTGTGGGGCGTCCCCTCCACACACCAGTTCTCACAGGTGTGTCCTGGGCAGACCAGCACCTGGCTCAGAATCAGTCTATTTATCAGAGGTGTAAATAATCATTACATAGTTTTCACCTTTTAGATTATTTTGTATTTGTTTAAAAAAAGATTTGTCAAAATACAAAGAAATGACTGAAAGTTGTTGACAGGGTTTTTTAAAAATATTATTATTATTCCAGTTGTTTTTTTGTTTGTTTTTGCCTTGTAAACTAGCTCCAAGGAACTGCAGCAAATAAACTCCAAATCTGCCCAAACCACTTTCATCGTCTGCTTGGCCGTGGGAGATACCTCTTGTCAAGCCTGGGGTTGGGGGGCCTGGTGCGCCTGTAGGATGGGTGTGGTCCACCCTGACTATGGTTATGATTAGAAGCACAGAAGCTGGGTAGGGATGGCATAACAAGGGGAGAACGGGCTTAACCTTTGCCCCCTCTTTTTGGGGGAAGAAACTCGACTTCAAGGCAGAGCATAAGTGTCCACATTAGCCACCTGCAGTATGGCATTGCATGTCCCTGTCACCAGGAAGTAAAAGGCTGCAAGTTCATGATCAGGGTGTCAGAAGTTCGGGTCTCTCTTTGCTTGCTTCCTTTCTCCCTCCCTCCCTCCCTCCCTCCTTCCTTTTGTTTTTTGAGATGGCATGTAGCTCAGGCTGGCCTTCAATTCCTTGTACAGCTGAAGGTGACCCTGAATTTCTGATCTTCCTGCGTCCACCTCTCTCGTGCTGGAATTACAGGTATGTACCATGCCCAGTGTGTAAAATGCTGGGGGTTTCCCCAAAGCTCCATCAACTGAACTGCATCCCAAGCACAGTGTCCCTGCTGGGGCTGTTCCTGCCCGTGCTGTTTCTTGTCTCTCAGGTCAAAGGTGGTGCGCACTTGGCACCAGAACATGTGTCCTGAGAGACAAGAAGCAGCACGGGCAGGAACAGCCCCAGCAGGGACACTGTTCTCGTCTCCCTTAATCCAGGTCTCTGCATCTAATTTCTTGACGTTTGATGACATTTACCTATCTCATCTTGGTTTTTTTTTTTTTTTTTTTTTTTTTTTTTTTTTTTTTTTTTTACACATTTTATCAAAACGAATCTGCTGATGTGTGTGGCTCTTGCTGTTTACATGGCTGTGTCCTGTTCATAAGCTTGTTTGTAAGTCAGCACTATGCATAGAACCCCCGTCTCTGTGAGCTCCTCAGCCTGGGGCTCTGTCCCTTCATTTCTTCACTTTTAACTCTCTCAGCCCCATTAAATGGGCTGGTTCTTCTGCTTCATTCTGTGTGACTCCAAGCCCTTGAGAGCTGAGTTGCAGCATTTTCTGCTTCCTGGTTGGTCAAAATTTTTCTATTCCAAGCTCTTGTCTCCTTAAAGTAGTTGCATTAGAGTTGTTCTGCTCCCCACAGAACCCATGCATTCATTCATTCATTCATTCATTCATTCATTCAACAAACACTGCCTGTGGTCTACTAGACCAGGAAGCCAAGTGTTATGTCCATGACTTGACTCCAAAAGGCTGTTGACCGCTGAGGCCCCGGGAGCAGAAACAGAGCAATAGGACAGCACAGCCACTGTGCTGCAGGTAGGGCAGCTGGGTTGGGCAAGCATGCTTGGCGCTCCTGACTCATCTCTTCCTGGGAATATGACCCTGAGCATGACAGCCGAACTCAGTATTGGAGGTTCTCTGGGCCCAGTAGAAGGTGAATGCAAAAAGTTTTCTCACTGGGGCCCAGCTTTCTCTGGAACTAACCAGTGTTAGAAAATGCCCAGGGGAAGGCCAGGCTTGGGTCTATTTGTCTGTCCCATGCATGGTTCTGGACCTTCTGGTTAGAGTCTGTCTTGGTGAACAAGCAGTACCAGTCCTTGGGAAATGAAGTTGGTCATCCCAGCATCCATGGCTTAGCAGTCAGGCAAGCTCAGGCCAAGAGCAATCTCAGGCTGGAGCAGGGATGGGGGTAAAGGGGGGACAGACATCAAGGGAGCACTGGCCCCCTGTCTCCATCCCAGGTTGTTTCATAACTCTGGAATGTGACACAAGTCTCTCAGGTGTGCATATGTGAACTTAGCACAGTGCCAGTCATGGGTACGTCATTGTTTATTCTGTAGTTCTCTGCATCCCTGACATGTGCGTGTCTGAGTGTGTGTGCTCATACCAAAGCTTTTGTTTGGTTTGGGTTTAATATTGTTTTTGTTATTTTGAGAGGCTCACTGTGTAGCCCTCACAGCCTGGGACTCCCTATGCAAACCAGGCTGCCCTCAGACTTGAGTAGAACAGCCCCTGACTTTGACTCCCCAGTGCTGGGACAACAAGCCCGTGCTACCACACCCAGCCTCAGATCCTGTCTCATGGGCCTTTTGCTAATGAACAATCTCACTTCGAGGATCCAGAAGAGCACCGTCTCTGAGGTGAGTTGTCACTCGGAAGGAAGCCCATTGCTGAAGCACCTGAGCCTGTGGTCCATACCCAAGCCCTGCCTGGTCAGTGGCAGTTGGCTAAAGACTGAGGTACCCTAGTAACTAGACACATTCACCCCCGGAAGTAAGGACAGGGCACCTCCAGGCTTTCACATCCGTGAGTGGGAACATGGGTGACAGTGATGGAGGCAACGGTGTTGACAGAAAGCTATCCCAACACTGTAAGCAGACAGCCTTGGGTATAGAGTGAGAGAGGGAAAGGGTGACATGGGATGCCAGGTGGATGCCCTGTGGGAAGGCATCTGAGGAAAGAGACATTAGGAAGGACTAGGTGGTGACACACAGGGACCTGCAGGGCGTGGCTCTTCCCAAGGTCTTACGAGGGTATAACCATTGGCCATATTACCCCCTAGTGTGGCAGCTCCAGGACATAGATCACACATGCATGTAGAGGAGGGGCTGGGCCAAAGAGAAGGCCGGCCTCCATGAATGGGTTGATTTTACCACCTACCGGCCAGGGCAGTCCAGAGTGGGCAGGATCGGCATGACATGACTGGCCAAGTCCCTGGGACTTCTAATGACATAGTTGGGCATGGCATGGCTGCCTGCATGCCAAGCCCTTGATGTAAATCTGCCGATCCCCCGTCTTCCCCCAGACTGCAGCTGGGTCAAGGACATTCATGCTTTCATGGACTCGGGTGTATACACAGACTGTGGGAGTACACAGATCAGACTATGGTGTACACAGACTGTGGGTTACACAGACTGGGGTACACAGACTGTGGGGTACACAGACTGTGGGGTACACAGACTGTGGGGTACACAGACTGGGGTACACAGACTGGGGGTACACAGACTGTGGGGTACACAGACTGTGGGGTACACAGACTATGGGGTACACAGAATGCGGGGTACACAGAATGCGGGGTACACAGAATGCAGGGTACAGGCACACAATATTCTTCAGTTGGTGTGCTTCTCAAATCAGCTCTTGGGCTCTAGGGCTTTGCAGGGTGCCCAAGTCATTCATCTGCCTTTATTTGTTGCTTTTGTTTGTGTCAGGCTCTCAACCATTAGCCCAGGAACTCTTGCCTGGGACTCACTGTGTAGCCCAGGTTAGCCTCAAATACACAGTCGTCTTCCTGTTCCAGCTCTTCAAGTGCTGAAATTACAGCTTGAGCTCCCATGCCCAGCTTGAGCTGTTCATATTGTAGTGACATGGAGGGTGTGTTGAGGAGCATTTAGGAGTTGAGACACTTGCCTGTGCTGGTGAGGATTTAGATGAATGGACTGTGGGAGATGCAGAAACCAGACATCTCCCGACTAGTCAGAAGATAGTCTGTTGTCAAGTCCTAACAACAAACTCCGAAGAGGTGCTGAGACACAGCGAAAGGTAGGCAAAGAATCCAAGGTTAGCCCGTCGCAGGAAGCTCGGTCAGTGCAATCAGGAGCTGCGTCGCAACACTAAGTGCGCCAGTCCCTGCCATTGGCTCCTTCATGGAACCAGTGACTCAACACACTCTGATGCTGCCTCAGGTTGGTCTGAGGAAGGGGGCGTTGTGTCCTTCTCCTCTGTCAGATAGGGCACAATGCATAATTGTCTGAACAGCGCAAACTGTGAGACATGCTGTCTGTTGGCCTGGCCAACACATAGGTCCAGGAAGGAAGTATCTTCCAAATGAAGAAGGAAGGTTTAAAACATTGTTTTTATTTTATGTGTATTGGTGTTTTGCCTGTAAATATGTAAACCACATGTGCCTGGTGCCCATGGAGATCAGAAGAGGGTGTTAGATCCCCTGGAACTGGAGTCACAGATGGTTGTGAGCTGCTATGTGAGTGCTAGGAATTGAACCCAGGTTCTCTGCAAGAGCAGCCAGTGCTCTGAACTGCTGGTCATCTTCCCAGCCCCAGGACTTCATTTTAAAAATAGCCATGTGTGGCAATGTGCATGTGAACTGCGCATTACTGTACAATGAAACCGACCTAAGGTCAGAGACCTGGGATGACAGGAGGTGGCTGGAGGAGAGCCTGTCATCGTGCATGCAGAGGGAGCCCAGACAAGCCAAGGCATCCTTCTGTCTCCAACCACAAGAGAATGATGGGTACCTGGCTTGACTTTCACGCTGGAGAGAGGGATGAGATTAATGGGACCAGGCACTGGACGAGTGAGGACTGTGATTCTGAGAGCAGAAGAGCCTGGAGCTGATGGAGCCCAGCTCCCTGCAGGGGGGCATTTTTGTGCCCCTGTTTGGAAGGTGATACCTGAGAAGAGGGGTGTTCTGACAGGCTGAGATGGGAGCACTCTGGTGTCTTGGCCTATTAAATCTGGGTCACAGGGGAAAGGATATGGTCTGGAAGTCTGCAAGGATGCTTGCTGTAGGTCTTTGTTTGAGGTCTGAGCTATGAGGTATGCAGGGGTTAGCAGAGGCGTCTGGGGTCCCAGACAGCAAGTGTGATGCTGGAGGTGTAGACACACCAGAGAAAGCAGGCTGCCCAGCTGTCCAACTGTCTGTCAAGACCCAAGGGTGTGACATGCTTTACATCAGGTGTGTCCCCAGGTATCTCCTGTCTCAGGAGAACATCTTCCTAAGACCATGTTCAAACCCAAAGTAAAGCTCCCTAATAAAGAAGAGAGGAAACCCAATGAGATCACATCTTAGCTCCTCACACAAAAACAGCCCAGCCCAGAACGCCTCCATGTTGTCCACGCTGCCCAACACATCGGAAACAACTAGGCATGCACAGAGCTAGGACCATACAATTGAAAGACAAGAAAAACAGCAAACAAAAGCAGATCCCCATGGTAATCTAATGAGATCTGTTGTCACTCAGTACCCAATAAAGTCACTGAGGGAATCCAGTGGGGACAGCAAAGCCTTTTCAACAAGCAGCATGGGACCAAATACATGAGTAAGCTACATACTCCAAAATATTTCAAGATGGATTGTGACTTGATCTCCGACATAAAGCCAAGAAGCCTCTAAATGAAAACATGAGCGTGGAGCCAGCAAAGGTTCTTCAAGGTGGACTTGGAACCTACCCTCTGACGTGAGCAGGCATGGTGGCTCCGTTAGCCCCCTTCATGGCTCTGGAGCCTGGAACCTGCAGTGAAGAGGACAGCCACAGCACATATTTAATCTGGCTATACCACCTAATGCGGGCATTAAGTTCAAGCCACAGTGAGATACATACAGGAGAGCCTGGTACCCAGACAGGACAGGCCCCACCAGCTTTCTGGAAGCCAGTACAAAACAAGAAACAGAACAGGATAATGCTGCCGTCTGCCCCTTCCTCAGGTAAAGTTAGAACTCATTACGCGAGAGAGACTGAATTAATGCCCAGTCAAGACAGAACTCACTACCCGAGAAACACTGAATAGTGGACCGTGAGACCCGTTTTTATAAACCAGGAAGCTGAGGACAAGCAAGGGGAACCTAGAGCCCCCACTAGTACAGAGAGTAGACAGCCCTTGTGTTACAAGAATTGTCTGAGGAAACCTAATGTGTATTAATGAGACCCAAGGCGTTTTAGAACTGGACAAAACTCTTAAGACAGCTCAGTGCTTCCTGCTCACCTGAGGAATGAGCAGATGGAGGCCTTCCAGGCGAAGGCCCCTGTGCAGGACACCAGGTAGCCTGGTCCAGTGTTGGGAAGAGTGAACTTGCAAGTTGTTCTGCACTAAGCTGAGAGATGCTCGCCCGCCTGCTGAGGTCAGTGTTTTGTTTTGCTGGTTAAATTATGCAGACGTAAGTGGGATCATTTGTGGTTACATCCCTGACTTTAACAACAAATTATTCTAAACTAATGACTCATGTGTCTTCCTGCTATGGTAGATTTTGTTTTCCTTCCTCGCATCTCAAATTAGTGAGAGGCATCCTTTCCTTTGAAAGCAAGGGAGGCAGGGTGTCCTCCTGGGATGCTGGGGCCCTTTTTAACCCCTTGTGTGTTGGAGTCCTCCTGGGATGCTGTTGTCTTTTGTTTTTCCAACCCCCTTATGTTGGGGTCTTGCTGTGTAGCTAAGATGTCCTTGAACTCAAGCTTCCAAATGTTGGGACTATAAACATGTGTTGCCATGTCCTTCAATCTTTATTTTCAAGATGTGTGTGTGTCTGTGTGTCTGTGTGTTTGCCTGTGTGTGTGCCTGTGTGTGAGTGTGTGTGTGTGTGTGTGTGTGTGCCTGTGTGTGAGTGTGTCTGTGTGTGCCTTGTGTACCTGTGTGTGCTTGTGTGTGTGTGTGTGTGTGTGTGTGTGTCTGTGTGTTTGCCTGTGTGTGTGTGCTTGTATGTCTGCCTGTGTGTGTACCTGTGTGTGTGTTATGTGTGAGTCTGCCTGTATGTCTGCCTGTGTGTGTGTGTGTGTGCCTGTGTGTGTGTGCCTCTGTGTGTGTGTGCCTGTGTGACTGTGTGTGTGCCTGTGTATGTGTGCCTGTTTGTCTGCCTGTGTGTGTGTGTCTGTGTGTGCCTGTGTGTGTGTGCCTGTGTGTGTGCCTGTGTGTGTGCCTCTGTGTGTGCCTGTGTGTGTGTGTGTGTGTGTGTGTGTGTGTGTGTGTGTGTGTGTTGGGGGGTCTTTAGAATGCTTAGTTATTTAAGTTTTATGGATTACAGTTGTTCTTTGACAGTTTCACGCACACACAGCCCTTGCCCTCCCTCCCTGGTCCCTTGCCCTATGCTCTTTCTCTGTGCTTCTTTTTGTGACCTGTTGACTTTACCTAGGGTCATCTGTGACCACAGGTTTGGGACTGTCCATTCTGTGCACCTGAGTCTCCTGCCACCAAGCCATGCCCAGCACCCTATGTCCATTGGTTACGGCCTTTCCCTGGGATTCATCTCTAGGTTGTGTCATTGACTTCTGAGACTCCGTGGCAGCCTTCTTCTTAGTTGAACTTTCAGAAGTAGGACAGGGGAGCATTGGAGGGAAGAAGCCGGGCCTGGCTGGACTTTCCAGCAGCGGCTTCTTCACTTTCCCATTTGGTGGAGTCCTAGAGAGTCACCAGCTATTGTCTGTCTGTCTGTGTCCAGCGGGGCCTAGAGAGTCACCAGCTATTGTCTGTCTGTGTCCAGCGGGGCCTAGAGAGTCACCAGCTATTGTCTGTCTGTGTCCAGCGGGGCCTAGAGCATCACCAACTGTTGTCTGTGTCCAGCTTAAGACTTAGAGCACTTCCTACATATATACATAGCGAGTCTTGTGTTGGGTCTTGGGCTACAGAAGTGAGGTGCATCAAACATGAACTGTATGCCTGTAGTCAAACCCACAAGTTAGCAGAGCTGAGCCCAAGTCGGCCTTTTCAAAACCTCTCTGCCTGCCAGGAGGGAGACAGACTTGCATTCCTACAGACAGACATGGAGCTTTTCTCTGGGCCATTCTATGATTCAGGGTTAGCATTGGAGTTCCTAGGGTGCTGAACTCATGGTTACCAGAGATCGACCTGGGACAGTGGCTTCAAGCTTGTTGCCTCACACTGGTGACAATTAGAGATGGCAGGGGTCAGCCAAGAAGCATCAAGCTTTATTAAGGAGAATTATGTAACAGTGAGAAAATGGAGGCAAAGGGAGACATTAGGAAAATCGAGAGAGACTCCCAGGAGTGGGAGGGGTTCCTGTGGGATGAAAAGTCGTTGAACTTCCTCATCTGGGTTTTTTATAGAGCTATGGCCATCACTGGTTAGGAGACAAGTTAGTTCTCAGAGCCAATGGAGGACCCTCACGCTCTATGTATGTCCCCTGACCTGACTGGAGAAGTGATCTTGCTTTGTTCATGCAATGTTCACAAAGCCCCACTGTATCCATCTCTGACTAGCTTTGTTAGCTGTCACAGTTGGCCATCCGTTATATGTTAGTCACTTGATGGGAACAGCTGTTCTCCAACCTTGCAGTTGTCTTAAGTGCTGAGCCCTTTGTTCTCACAGCCACCATGAAGTATCATCTGTAGTCACCCTCAGTTACTCCTTGCCTATGGGATGCTCTGGTGTCTCCCTGAAACAGATGGAGGCATTCTCAGAATCTGTATTCTCTCAGTCTATATAATTGGCTGTGCTAGAAGCAAGGACACATGGCAGGACAACAGTGTCCTGTGCATGTTGCTCTGGGGCTTCAGTGCCCTGCCAACCTGGGACCACTGGCTCACAACCTCGGCCTTCTTCTTGTCAGCCTGTTAGTCTCCTGTCAAGCTCTCCTCTCATCCCTGGTGTTCCTGGCCTCACCATTGTCACCCCGAGGTTCCCTTTGACCCTAAAGCCCATTCCCATTGGAGCACATGTCAGCCTCCCGGAGTTTTCACTGTGGGCCCATCCCCCTACCATCTACAGAGTGCTTGCTCCCACTCAGCACCAGTTGGGGTCTCCTGGACTACAGAGTGGTCCATTCTCGCTGTAACAGCTTCCCATATATCTTTGTCCATTCCTGCTACTGTAACAAAGAGACCCCTGTCTGGACGATCTGTGAATGACAGAAATGTTTTGCTCACAGTTCTGGAGTCCAGGGGGTCCAAGGTCAAGGCCACGTTGGGGCCACTGAGGACTGTGCCCTCTGTTCCTCTCCAACTCACTCATCTCTAGAGAGAGTTTGCTCCTCCTGACCACTCACGCCCCCCCCCCACTGTCACTACAGGGATTAAGTCCGAACAAATTTTGTAGAGATACCAACTCAGGCCATAGCAATGTGAGAAGCAGACCAAGACAGTCACCCGTGACATCAGACACACGGTGACATCAGACACTCATGGCATATGCACCTGGCCTATTTACAAAGTCACGACAGAGGGTTTATAGATACCAGGACCTGAGTCTAGACAGAGTGACCAGTTCAGAGGACAGACCAGCCACAGCTGGCTGGGTTCTCATGCTGCAGTCATGGGTCCTGGGAAGCTAAGGAAAGGAGGCTAAGTCTGCTGGGTCACCACACAGGGACACTTCACAGATCAGTTTCCACTCCAAATACATCTCAGCGACAGGTAGAATTCCAAGAAGAGTAGAAGTGTCATTTGGATGCTCCTTGAAGGAGAGAGAGAAAGAGGGACACATTTGAAGGGGTAAATTGTCCATATACAAGGAAAACTGAGTTTTATGCTTTTCTTAAAAAAGCCAGCTTTCCGCAGTCTTTCTTTTGCGATCTCACTTTGTGTTTGGCTGGTTGGTTGTGCTTCTTTGCATTCAGGGTAGACAGCGACTCTTAGCTATGATGGACAGCGAGTCTTTGCCATGGGTCCAAAATCAAGCTAGCTGAAGTACACAGAGGCAGGACTGGGGAGGCCACTCGAGGGCTAATGAGCTTGCTGCGGCAGCATGAGGACCTGGAGCTGGAGTTTCTTTCCAGCCTGGCCCCTCAGTCCCTCAGCCCCAAATAAGCACACAAAGACTTACATTAATTTATAAACTGTTGGCCGATGGCTAGGGCTTCTTACTGGCTAGCTCTCTCTTAATTATTAACCCACAACTACTAATCTCTCTATCTCTACATGGCCTTATCTTCCCAGACAATGCCTGGTGCCGCCTATCTGCCTGGTCCCTACATGGCGTCTCCCCCCAGCATTCTCCTCGTCGCCCAGCCCCGCCTATCTTCCTGCCTCTACTGGCCAATCAGTGTTTTATTCATCAACCAATAAGAGAAACATGAATACAGGAGAACATCCTCCATCAAGGACCTGAGTTTAGTTCCCCAGAACCCGCAGAAAGATAGACATCGGAGGGCAGGCCTGTAATCCCAGCATTGTCGTGGTGAGCAGGGAGGTAGAAACAGGAGAACTCTTGGAAGCCCATGAGCCAGCTAGCCTAGAGCTCAGGGCCGCAAGTAACAAAAATCCCACCTCAAAGGAGATGGGAGGAGAGGATCAACCCCCAGGATGCCCTCTGACCTTTACACAAGTACCATGGTGCACACACACCAGCACTTGCATGCTGAACACACACCACATACACAGAGAAGTTCATGGAACTTCTAAAGTTCATGGAACTGAAAGTTAGAATTAAGGAGAACTCTGTGTGCCCTACAGCCCTTCCCTTCCCTGCATGCCTAAACACCCGCTTCCTCTCAGCCAGCATCTGGTAAAGCCTACAGTGACCAGTCCTTGAGGTTCTGCATGTGTCTGTCCGTCCATCCCCTTCAGACTGCACTGAATGTGACCTGGGGCAGAGGGCCACTCATGGTGTTCTCAGTAGATTGCAGACCAAGGCATGTTTGTCTTCATTACTCCCGTCTCACACTCAGACGCACGTCTCAGGCCTGTGCATAATCACTGTTTAACTTGCCCGTGGCTGGGAGCTCTGTGGGGGCAAACACAAGTGAAGGGTGTTGTCAACTAGTCCCTACTGGTCTCCAAGTCAAATCTGGTAATCTTGTGTACTGTGTGGAATTCATCCTAACATGTAGTCCAGCAAAATCAAGTGTTAGGACTTAAAGTATACAGATGAGTAGCCTTCATCTGACTCCCCAGGCTGTTGGAACTGTGCTACTCATCATCTCAGACAATTCCCAGGCCCACACAGTGAAGGCAAGGGATTATAATCAGTTCACCAAATCCAAGCAAAATGATAAATATTTGTTTATTGGGGATGAACTTACACAGATAATAAGTGACTGTCACGGTGTTTCTGCTCCAAGGATGCAGACCTTGCCTCCCCGATGTTCCCCACAACCCAAGGGGTTTCCGTTCCCCGGTCCTCTACATAAACGGGCCATGTCATGTCTGTACCAGTAACCACGCCCAAAAAGCACGGCCATTGTTACAGCTTCACAGGCAAGATACCGCTACAACACGGAGTGCTCAGCACACTCACATCGGTGGACCCACCCCTGTTCTCCACATCCCAGAGTCAACGCTGGCTCCTCATCCCCCTCCAACCTCTGGTGACCTTAATCTATAAGGTCCCCGTGAACTGACCACTCCGGGGACCTCATAGATGGCAGCAGACGATATTTGGTTTTTGGGTCTGGCCCATTGCATTGCATTCAGCAGGCTTCCTCAAGGGTCATCTGCTTGAGTTTAGCATTGGTTTTTTGATGGATTTAATGTCAACAAAGAGTCACCAGAGGTACACAGTAGAGAGGACTCACTGTCACAGGCTGCCACCAAGCAGAAGCCAGGCCAGAGCCTGTATGGAAACCTTCAGTCTTTAGTGCTTCCAAGTTCTGGACTCAAGGCCACTGTAGGCCCCCCAACGCCTACATTTCCCAGGACCTGTGTCCAGCCCAGCCCAGCTCGTCCATGTCCCCCAAGGTGCTGCTCACCATGGCCTCCAGGGCTGTGACCTCCCCTTTGTCACACATCTGAAAAGCATGTCTCCTTCACTGCCAGCAGTCATTGCAGTCAGTCCCCCATGAGTCCCCCTGTGCCTGGGTATCTCCAGCTTCTATCACCCCTCTCTGACCGCAGTCGCCTCTTAGGGGAGCCTTCTCTTGGGACTACATTCTGCCTGTGGGATTATCCCGCCACCTTGTTTCCCACTGTAGAGACCATGAGAGGCCCTGCCCTCAGCACCTGGAGCCCCGCCCACCCTTCACAGCCTCAGCTTCAGCCAACCACGGGTGGATGTCATGACACACACACACACACACACACACACACACACAAAGCCTGTTTGCGTGCGCTGATGTCACCGCAGCCAGTATCGCGGTGTTCTGGGAGCGGTTCAAAGTCACCAGGAGGACATGCACAGGTGACAAGCAAGTACCACATCTTTATAAAGAAGGGACCTAAGTGGCTCCAGACTTTGGAGGACTTCCTGGAACCAGTGCCCCATGGCTTCTAAGGATACTCATGTGAGTTCGTTCACCTTTTTGCCACTCAAAATGGCCTTCTTCCTCCGCCAACAGTGATGTTCTGGTCCCTGTCTTAACCGTACCTTGGCCCTGAGGTCTCAATACATACATTTTAAGTTTCATTGTTTCTATGGTTTGATAATAAATATTTTTTTTAATTGAGAAGGTTCAGGTTTTTTTCACAAATACCTCTGAGTATTGAACTGATCACGTGGTTTCCCAATCTTAATCTACTCAGATGATAAATCCCATTAATGGCTACCTGCCATTGAACCCTCCTTGCGCTGCGAACGGAGCCCAGTGGGCCACAGCATCAGTTTTGAAGCAAATGAGTTCTGCCCACAGCCTCTTGGGGAGTCTGCCATCTTGAGTCTCCTCAGGGGCCCACGCCCTTACTGTCCTTCCTGCCCTTGTTCAGGCTTTGCCACAGCCGTGCACTACAGTCATCACATGGACTAGAAGTGAGTCCTGCTCAGGTCCTGTGTGCCAGCCCAAAGACGTAGACAGTGCCTGTGCCCAGGAGGTTTGTCAAAACCTGTAAGGTGACCTGGAATTCTGCAGGCCCCACGTCAGGGTGAGGCCTCTGCTGGGTGGCTCCTCTAAGGCTGCACCAGTGGCTGTGGCTTCTGTCGTCTAAGGTCTGCCTACATATTCACGGGGCATCCTCCTGCAGATGACCACATTTTCCCTTTGAGTAAGGACGCCAGTCATGTTGGATCTGAGCCCACTAACTCCGGCATGATCTCATCTTAACCACCCCACACTGACGCTACTCCCAGACACGGTCGCCTGCTATCACTTCAGCCTGTGAGTGTGGGGGAGGAGGGGACACAGTGGAGCTCAGCGCGGGGTGGGGGGGCACCCTTCATGGTGTCTTGTTGTTCCTCGGATAGCTGGTTGGTTCATACGCCCTGCCTCCCTTGGGCCCAGTGTTCTTGCCCGTCTCCTTATTGATGCCCTGTGGTCTGGCAGTCCTTCATGTCAGGCTGCACAGGGATCTAGGGAAAGCTTGTAATGGGTGTAGGGTCCAAGGGGAGGTGGAACTCTGGGGAGCTCCGGAGCACATGGCTGGGAAAACCAATTGAAGATGTTGTAGAATAAGCAGTTATTGAATGGAGGGGTCTCTACAGGTCTGGTCTTTTGTAATCTTCCTATTTGAGACAGCTACATTCTCAATCCTAATTAGTATTTTTTCTCTTATCTTCATTCATCTTTTGGCCATTTGTTTTGTTGATTTTATTTGTTTTGTGTTTTTTGAGACGGGGTCTCACACCCAGGCTGGGCAGGGTTCCCCTGCCTCTGCCACCTGAGTGCTGGGTTTGCAGACATGTGCCACCATACCCAGCTTGCTAATTCGTTTATTTTTCTTTTAAGATTTATTTATTTTTAGTTGTGTATGTGTGTGTCAATGTCTGCCATGTGGGTGCAGTGCCTATGGGGGGCCAGAGAGGGCATCAGGTTTCCCAGAACTGGGGTTACAGGTAGTTGTTACCCCAGAACCCAGGGTTCTAGAAACCAAACCTGGCTCCTCTGTATGAGGCCGTGTGTGCTTTTAGTTTCCAAACCATCTCTTCAGCCACTTGATCTTTCAAACAGCTGAATTCTTGTTTGTTTCTGTGTGTGTTCTTCTTGGGGTTGGCAGGACTGCTCCGTGGTTGCAGGCGGCCTTCCCTGGGGTGCAGCTGGTCAGGGTCTGCACTGGCACAGGCTTGGCCGGTGTGCTGCATCTCTCTGACTTAAGGTGGGTGCGAATCCACCTTCCCCAGTCAGCTGCGTGCAAACGTGAAGATCTATTTTTATGCTTCCTCAGCCTCGTTGACAGTGCCTCTCTCCTGCCTAGCAACAAGAAAACCAAATTTAACTTAACCTGTAAACATGTCTGTCAGGAATCCCCCCACCCACCCCACACACACACTGATAACCAACTGGTTTAGCTTTGTTGCGCTCAGATAAACGTCGGCTCCCATTCAAGTACTAGGCCCTTAGCCTCTGGCTGGCAAGGAAGACCCTGCTGCTCCTGTGGTCATCTGTCCCCTCCCAGGCCTAAATGGCCACACCTGCGGGCTGTTGGGGACCTGGTGAGGGGATGGAGTCGGGAGGTCTCCTCTGGTGGCATTGGGCTGTGGCTCATTGGACAATTTGGTGTATTATTCCCTGCTAGTCTCCCAGTGTTGGGCTCCTGCAGACGTGGCTGCTCATTTCCTCTCTTGTTTCTTTCTTTTTATTTATTTATTTTTTATTTTAATTAGAAAGAAAATTACTTTACATGTCAATCCCAGGTCCCTTTCCTTCCACCCCTCCCCCCCCCCCAACTAACACCCTACCTATCCCATACCCTTTCTGCTCCCAAGAGAAGGTGAGGCCTTCCACAGGGGGTCTTCAAAGTCTGTCTTATTCTTTGGGATAGGGCCTAGGTCAACACCCTCGTGTCTAGGCTCAGGGAGTATCCCTGATTCCATTGTCTTTTTTTTTTTCCACTGAGAAGTACTCTGCCTCTCTTGTTTTTAAATCAGGAAGCCCTTCCAGTCCACTGTGGCCCAGAGGGACAGTCTTGTGGCTGCCTTCTGTGGCCTCTCTCCCCAGAGGAACTTGATGAATTGTTGCTCACTCACTCACTTGGGCAGGTAGAGGGGACCTCTGTGCCCCTACTTACTCACGGAGGCACCTGCCACTCATGCCTGCCATGTGCCAGCACTGACATGGGGAGGGATGCCGCTTCCCGAGCCCAGGGTCCTTGGACACAGGGAAACTATCTGCTGGATGCTTGGGGGCTGGGGAGCTGCTGAAGGATGGCTGCAGCTCTTCCTTGGCTTTTGTCTACTGTAGTAGACAGGCTTGAAGAGGAAGATGTTTGGGGAAAGAGAATGGAGCATGGGACCGGGAGGAAACAAGGAGGGATGGTCACACTGGCGACAGCTGGCATTTGCCTTATGGTTTGAACAGCTGACGGTCTTTGGTCAGCTGTAGATTGGCTGACACTTGGCTGATTGTCCCGGGAGCACAGTCCTAGCTAGGCTTTCTGCCTATTATGTCATGGTGTCTTCAGTATGACCCGATTCAGCATTGCTTAAAGGAGCTACAAGCAGTGCCGATGCTCAGAGAAAGGGTTACCTATCTGGTGGCTGTCTGGCCAGACGTCCCCATTAGTGAATGTCACACAGGCAGCAGATGGGATACTAACAGAACCCAGTGATTGGGCTCTGCCAAACCTAGGGCTCCCAAAGTTATGGCATACCAACTATAGCCTGTGTGATCAGGCCAGACAGCGTGCTCCAAACATCAGCCTGGCAGACACCGGCAAGACCACAGCTCAGAGCAAGTTACCTTCTGGCATCTCAGAACCAATGAGAACCAGGTGGCTGGTGGGGTCTCCATAGCCTTAGATCCAGGATGGCCATCACAATGGTGGGCTTCGCCTGAATGTCTGTCACAGCCCCAGTCCTCACAAGAGGCCTAGTCTAGCCAGAGCTGACAGTAGTGTTGTCTTATTAGGAGCCACCTGGCTGAGCCAGGACTCTGGTAATTTATGTGACCATTCCTGGAACATTCTATCACACAGCCCATAGCTGGTTTTGGCACCCGTAGCGTCTTCTTGGATTGAAGGACAGGAGTTGGCTGTCCTCTGGGTATCCCCAGGCATGTTTTATACTAGCAAATTAAGTATAAACACTCAGAGCAGAGTCATGGGCTCACTGCAGCGTGGCGGAGCTGGGTTTGGCAGGGTTTTTGGTTCTCTGCCAGGTGTATACACTGTCTTAATTCCTGCTGAATCCACACATTCCTTGTGGGTGTTCTGGTCTTCGTCATGGCCTCAAGTAGGGAGGGTGCCACGGCCCACCTAGGCTGCCTGCGCCAGCGTTTCCCACACTTGCACCTCGCTGTGGCGTCTGCCGATGTCACCTCGCTGCAGCATCAAGAGTCCTGTGCAGAGGAGGTTAGCCATGCTTGCTGTAAGTGTGTGAAACTCACTGCTGCCATAAGAACCCACAGCACATGAGGGAGGAAATATAGCTGGCTGGGGTAGTCCATCCCTTACTCAGCCCAGACCCTCTCCTGCCTCACACTGGTCTACCAAAGCCCTGTCGGTGGTAGCATGAATTGACAGCATTGAGGGTCTGTGTACCAGTGAGAACTCAAACATCCTGTCCAAAGCCTTCAGAAGCCCAGCCGGTGTTGACTTGAGTGTCTGTGTCCCTCCAACATTCATGTGCTGAATCTCAAACCTCACAGTAGTGGCATGAGGAGGCAGGGCTCTGGGAGAGGTGACTAGGCTGCAGACTATCCTCACATGAGGGCATTAAGAGAGCCATTCACAGGGCTGGAGATGGCTCAGCGGTTAAGAGCACCGACTACTCTTCCGGAGGATCTGGATTCAATTCTCAGCACCCACATGGCACGTCACACCCCTCTAACTCCAAGATCTGAAACCCTCACCAGACATACATGCAGGTAAAACACCAATAAAATAAAAATAAATTATTAAAAAAAAGAGGGAGAGCCATTCAGAAAGAAGATGAAGAGAGCACCCTGGTGCCTTCGGCTCTCCCGTCTCTCCCACACCATGAGGACGAGATGTTTGTACCTTCTGCCCTTTTCCCTTCCACCATTCAAGGCTCCAGGAGGAACTCTCACCAGGTCCCGTCCTCCAGCACTCCCACCTCCAGGACTGTGTGGATAGTCTAAGGTCTAGGATTGGGTGAGCCCTCCCTGTGTGCTTTTCTGTTCCTTGCTGCCATGTTAGCCAGCTCTTGTCATCCTGCCAGTGTCCATGCAGTTCCTCCTAGAACAAGTCGTTTTAGAGTCCCCAAGATCAGTCACACATTTAGACATTTGCCAGGAGGACTCATAGCTAAGGCCTGCTATACTGAGTCAGATGCCCATGGGGACAAAGAAAGGAAAATGACACACAAGAAACCCACCCACAGCCCTCTTCATTTCCTATGCCTTCTGGAAGGGGCAGCCAGCCCAATCCACAGCAAGAAATCCAGGAAAAGCGTGAAATGAGGCAGAGAACTCTGGATCCACAGCCCTGTCGCTCGGAGCCCACTAGCAGGGTAGATCACATGGTCCACAAAAGACTCTCCATTTGAGTCCACCTGGCTAAGGTGCTCTAGACTGCTTCTGTACAGTTCAGATTTCCCGTTTGATCGAATGCCTCCCACAGTCTAGACACCGTACCTTCCAAAGTGCCACCGATGAGAGGCACAGGGCAAAGATTGACGGAGAAGATTTCTGACTTTTGTCCATGGGGACTTGCTGCAGTTGGATATGATTAGAGTGTCTCCCTGAGGTTTGTGTTTGGGTGCTAGGTCCCAGGTCTGCTGATGTTGTGTGAGTGGCCCTTTAAGAGACAAGGCCTCAGGCCTTTGAGGTGCCCTAAGCATGATGACCTGAGTTTGATCCCTGGGACCTGTTAGTATCCAGGCATCTGTACTGACCTGTCCTTGGGATTCTGACAGGATTCACCCTCAGCTGCAGCCTGCGCACATTCGCTATGTTCCCTTTTAAAAGGGCCCTGCCCACCCCCCATTTCTCCCTCTGTCTCTCCCTCTCTTCCTCCCTGCCTCACTTCTCTGCCTATCTCTGTCTGCCCTCCCCACCCCCACTCTCTTCTGCCATTCCTGTCCCCAGAGGCTGGTCTCCTCCCCCGCCTTTCCCATTCCCATCCCCCAGTAAAAAATTTTTCTCCACTCCTCCACCCAAGCTCTGTTGCATGGTGTCTTTCACGTGCCGCTTTTTAAATTACAACATTGGTGATTTTGTGATTTAAATGTTGTAATTTTTTTTAAAGGAGGCTTGAAAGAGAAAGATGCCATGTGACAGAGTTCAAGTAGAGGGTTTTTGTTTGTTTTGTTTTTTATTTTTTAATTAGGGAAAGGGGTCATAAAAAGGGGGAAAGGGGGAGGGGGGAGACCAGCCTCTAGGAACAGGAGCAGCAGAAGAGAGGAAAGAGAGAGGGGGAGGGGAGGAGGAGGGCGAGAGACAGACAGAGAGGAGGATGGGAGGTGGGCGGGGCTCTTTTAAAAGGGAAGGTAGTGAATGTGCACAGGGGGTGCTCTTAGTGGCTGCAGCTGAGGGTGAATCCTGTCAGGACCCCAAGGAAATGAGGCCTCATGAGAGGCCATTGGGTCACTGGGGTGCTTCCCTCAGAGGGAACCAGGGCAGTTCTCAGGGACCCTCAGTTCACAAGAGGTAACAGTGAGCTCCCCCCCCCCCCAGGCTTCCTGCTGTCCCATGTGGTCTCTCTTAAATGTGTTCCCCATGGTGCTGTCCATAACCTTGATCTCGTGACCCTCCTGCCTCTGCCTGCCAGCAGCAATGCCTGCATTAGAGCTGGCACCATACCCCAGAATGCCTCTACCTTACACAGTCCAGCTGTAAGCGCCTCATGATAGCCATGGAAGGGTCCCCTATCTTACACTCACCCTGAAAGTCTAGGAGAAAGGTCCTCAAATTAGAAACAGACTTTCAGGGAATTTTGAGCACCCATTACGTAAATCCCAAGTTTGCGTATTTCCCTTGACGTGCAGGAAAATGCCACATAGGCCTAAGAACATTAGGCAAGATATACTGTGAATTGTGATATGTGATTGTTACATGTTACGAAATCCAAGCCACCTCTGCCTTCGTGATGCAAGTGTGGGCACACAGTCTCAATGGGGAAGTCCCTTCTGTGGGGTGGTCCTTGCCCAGGACTGTTTCCCAACCACACAGCAATATTGCAATCTCCCCCCCCCCCCGCCCCCCCCGCCCGCCCCACCTCCTCGTCCCCTGTAATTCAATCTGTACACCAAGCTGGCCTTGAGTTCAGAGATCCATCTGCCTCTGCCTCTGAGTGCTAGGATTAAAGATATGCACACCACTGCCTGTCTGTCTGTCTCTCTCTCTCTGTTTCTCTCTGTCTCTGTCTCTCTCTCTCTCTCTCTGACTGTGTGTGTGTGAGTGTGTGTGTGTGTGTGTGTGTAAGTCCTTCAAGACTGGGTCTCACATAGCCCAGGGTGAGCCTGAACTCGATATGTAGCTTGGGCTGGCCTTCAGCTCTTGATCCCGGATCCTCTTGCCTCCACCTTCTGAGTACTGGGATTTCAGGTGACACCGAGCCTGGCTGGAGCCATTGACCTGGTACACTTGCTGCATTCTGGAGAATCTGAGGGTCTCCCAGGCATGCAGCCTGCCATCATGCCTGCCCTCTCACTGTCTCCAACACCTCAGCTCAGGACAGAGAATGAGACTGTTTGGATGGCTGTGGGGAGGGGCAGGAGGGGACTGAATGTTGGAGAGGGGAGTCTGAGACCCAGCACCCTCACTTCCTCTGTATCCTCTTGTCCACAGTAAATCACAAGGCCAGACCCAGATGCCCACCTCCTGTCGGGAGGCACAGCAGGGCCGCATGGTTGAGGGGCCTGCATCTTAACTTTCGCTGCGGACTTCTTGTTTCTTGCTTCCTGCAGGGAAGCCTGTGTCCATTCTGCTTCTTAGACATGAGGAGGCCCCAAGTCCTAGATGTGCAAATGCTTCATGGTGTCCCCCACACCAGCTTTGTTATTCCTCAGGCCCCACTTACTCCCTGACCACCGTCAACACCCACAAGCTCTGTGTGAGCTTGACTGTCTCAGTGGTACCCAAAGCACCATGCCCGATGTCAGCCCTGAGGCTTCTGGTGTCGTTGCCTTCCCACCCTTCCTGCTGTCTGTGTGCAACCCACGCTCCTCTGAAGCCTGCCCTCCAGCTGTCTTCCCCCACTCCTCCTCTGGCACTCTGCCCTCTGCTTTCAGTTTGGTGTTTGCTTCCTTCGAGAGCCTGCGCAGCTTGCCTGGGAGCCTCAGTTTGGTGAGCTCATGGCCGCAGCTGGGCTGAAGTGCACAGAAGAATTTGAAGGGAGAAGCTGGAGTGACTGTGACAGGGCCTGGTGTGTGGCACACTGATGTTTGTGTCACTTGGGTGGAAGAGCAGGAATCTCAGCATCACCAAGGCCACGGCTTCATCGCCGTGTGTGCTCACGGACGAGGAAGGGAGCTGCGTGAGTCAGGCACTGCCACTCGCCTGGTCACATGTCACTGCTCCAGAAAAATTTCGGGGTACCAGCAAGCAGCTTTGAAAGAGTGCAGTGGTGGGGTGTTTACTGCATCCCAGAAGGAAAAACAGAGTCTTTGTTGCCTCGTTGCATTTTATTTATATTTTTGTGTGTGCACATGTGTACATGTGTGTGTTTGTGCACATGTAGAGAAGAGAGAGCAGCTTACAGTAGCCCATTCTCTCCTTCCATCATGTGGGGTGTTATGATAAAGCTTGAGGGGACCTTATGTGGATTCATGGCAGGCAAGGGCTACCGAGGCTGAGACAAACATGCCAGGCAGACAGAGTTTAAGTGAGAAGTTTTTATTAGAAAGGGGAGGGACTGCGGAGGAAAGAGAAAAGCAGTAAAGAGACACAGAGACAGAGAGAGGATGGAAGAGAAGAGGGAGACAGGAAAAGTCCTGTCTGCCCCAAGGGAACTGTGGGCACGGGGGGGGGGCCCAGGGGGGGAAGAGCCAGAAAGAAGAGTGGAAGTGGGGGGGTCCTGGCTTTTAAAGGGGTCCTTTGCACCTGCCTGCAGACTGTACTCATGGACCCCTGGGCTGACCAGGGCACTGCCTGAGCACATTCTGCCAGGTGACAGGGGCAGGCCAGGTTAATACCTGAATCCTTACAGTGGGTCCCAGAGATCAAACTCAGGTCATCAGGCTTGGCAGCAAGTGCCTGTACCCACGGAACCATCTCATCGGTCTGTTGTATTTCTGATACTGAGTCTCACATAGTTCAAGCTTGCTTCAAACTCACTGTGTAGTGAGGATGATTGAACTTCGGATGCCCTGTCCTCTACGTCCCAAGTGCTGGGACGACAGTCTTGCTCCTCTAGCCCAGTGGATGAGGTGTTGAGGAGAGAGGCTGGAGTGGTATGCAGACTAGTCAAACACTCCACCAGTGGGGCTGTCTCCTGCCCGGCAGTCGCCCTGACAACCTGCCTTCCAGCCTGTCTTGACCTTGCCACTCTCAGCCTTGCCACTCTCAGCCTCACACACGAGGCACATGGACAGCTAACATCCTGGGTCAGGAAGGGGCTCACACTTGGAGGGCACAGGCAGGAGCTCGAGACAGCCGGTCGCATTGTATCTGCAGGCAGGAAGCAGAGAGATGGGTGCTGGTGCTCAGTTTGCTTTATTCCATGCCAGATCCCAGCCCAGGGGACTGTGCTGCCAGCACCCCAGCCCCCGGGGACGATGCTGCCCACACTCAAGGGAAACTTCCACCTCTGATCTTGTCCCAAAGACTGAGCAGTGATAGTTAAACCTCTCCAGAAACGCCAGCAGACACAGCCAGAGCACATTTCATGATAGGTCTGAGTCCAGTGAAGCTGACCCTGAAGACCAGGTATCCTCAGCAAGGTCCTCAAAGAACTGGACTGGAGTCAGAGACCGGGTTTGGCTGCTTGCTGTGTGACCTGTATTGGATGTTGAGCCTCTCTGAGCTCTCCCTTAGAGGGATGGGGATGCCTCCCTGGAAGGCCATTGGAAGATTGTCAGTTCTGGTTAGCTGTAAGTCAATCTGACAAGGCCAGAGTCATTTTCTAACAGGGCCCCAGACCTTAGTTGCCATTCAGGAAGTAAAATCCAACACGTAGACAGCACCAGCAGCCAAGACCTAATCCACAAAAGCCCGGAGTTCTGGGAAAGTCTCTAATGGTCTAACCTTGCCTTTGGCTTCTGTAGTTGTGCTTCTGGCTAACTGTCCTTGTTGACTGAAGAATGTCAACCCAGGATGTGGTTTTGTGCTTTAAATCTCACCCTGAGAAAGGCTCAGGGCTGCACTGGGATCCTGAACACCCAGCGTAGTCGCCGGGCAGCTAACAGACTTTCTACTGAAGAGGTTCTCAACCTTGCTAGTGTTGCGACCCTTTAATACAGACCCTCGTGTGGTGGTGACCCCAACCGTAAGGTTATTTTCACTGCTACTTCATAACTGTGAATTTGCTACTATTATGAATTGTAATATAAATACCTGATATGTGAGCCCTGTGAAAGAGTCATTCCAACCCCAAAGCACAGGTTGAGAACCACTGTTCTATTGTCTTAATCGGCGTCTGAGTCGTCTTTGATGGTGGATATCCCACAACATATTGGGAAGAGGTTCTCTCAGTTGAGAAAATGTGTCCATAAGATTGGCCTACAGGAAAACTTTTTGAGCATTTTCTTGATAAATTATTGATGAGGGAGGGCGCCCAGGCCACTGTGGATGGTGCCGCTCTCTGGGTTGGTGGTCCTGGATGAAATAAGAAAGCAGGCTGAGCAAGCCATGGAGAGCAAGCCAGTAAGCAGCACCCTCCATGGCCTCTGCTTCAGTCCTGCCTCCAGGTTCCTGCCTTGAGCTCCCCCTGGCTCCCCCTCCCCCTCCCCCTGATACTGTGACCCCCGAGAGCTGTAAGCTGACCTCTGTCTTAGGGTTTCTACTGCTGCAATAAAACACCATAACCAAAAGCAACTTGCCTTCTGAAGACTAGAAGGGAAACCCACTATGAAAGTCAAGCATAGCTACTGTATCTCAGCTACCCACTTTCGATTTTAACAGGGCGTTCTTACCAGAAAACAAAAAGCCACCCAGGACACGAGGCTTTGGGAACAGGGGAACTGTAGCTCCTGCCCGGAAGGGATCTTGGAAGGCAGAGGAGTGGAAGAATTGGAGGCAGAGACAAAAGATTTCATAAAATCCAGCTCTCTGCCACCCATGAGGCTGGGCTAGGGAGGAGGAAGTTCTATGGTAACTGGGCGGGAGGCAGAGAGGAGGCCCCTGAGTCCCATAGACCTAATGGTGTGGGCAAGCTGGGGAGTCATTCATCTTACTGCAATTAGCGGTTCTCCAGCAACAGCACTGCACGAGGCTCTATGTGGTGGATGGTGCTGACGCCACAGGGGGATGCCATGAAAGCAGGAACACAGAGGGCGGCAGCCATGAGGCCCTGCAAGGTCCTGAGCAGTCCATGAAACGGAGAAGGGAGAGATGGGGGGGGGGAGAGGAGGGTGTCATCACAGATGGCCTGTCTATTCTCTGTACGATGCTCAGTCTCTCCTACTAGGTGAGAACCTGCTCCACACCCTGGCTGTTTGCAGCTGTCAATCATTCTACATCCTGTACACCAGTGTGATGGCTATTCTTTTTTTTGTTTTTTGTTTGTTTGTTTGTTTGTTTGTTTTGGTTTTTCGAGACAGGGTTTCACTGTGTAGCTTTGGAGCCTGTCCTGGCACTCGCTCTGGAGACCAGGCTGGCCTCGAACTCAGAGATCCGCCTGCCTCTGCCTTCTGAGTGCTGGGATTAAAGGTGTGCCCACCAACGCCCGGCCTGTGATGGCTGTTCTTGATTGTCAACTTGACTACATCTGGAATTAACTAAAAACAAAGGGGTTGGGTACGTCCATGAGGGATTTTTTTTTAAATTAAATCATTTGAAATGTGAAGACCCACTTCTTTTTTTTTTTTACTTTCTTTTTATTTATTTTTTGTGTCTTTCATATCATGCCTCCTGATCCCTCCATAATAAAACAAATAAAATTTAAGGTGGGGAGGAGAAGAAGAAGGGGGGAATCTCATTATGGAAGCTGTAGTGTGATAGTGAGTCAAGCGGTAAGCACCTTTATTCATACATTTTTACATGCAGGCATTCATCGCAAAGACACACTGGTTGGTTTGAAGCCCCTGGTCTCTGCTGCATCATCAACGCTGGGCTCTCACTGCTGCCCTGCGTCGTGAAGGTCCTGTAACCCTGGGTCTGCAGGGCCCACCCCACCCCCCACCCCCATGCTCCAGCAGACCATAGATGGGGTGGGCCAACAAATAACCCTGGTTCTGGGCCTGGGTAGTTGCAGGGTTGGTCAGCAGGCTGGCTCTCCCGGTCTTCACCACCAGGGGGAGCTCTCAAGCATTGCCTGGTCTAGTTCACGCCTTGTAGGAGGCAGGGCCAGTGCTCTGGCTTTCACACCCTCAGGTCAGTTCTCCCTCACCTACACCTTCAGGGCCAGCTCTACTGTGTTGCCCAGGTGAGGTGTAGGGGCCACTCTCCTAAATGCTGCAGCTGATGAGGGGCAGGAACAACTCCCCCAGTTTTATGATCTCAGGGCCAGCTTTTCCAGCTGCCTCGGGCATTGATGGGCATGGGGAGCTTCTACCCCCCCACACACACTCACACTCTCTGCCACATGACAGATCAATTGTGGGGACAGCTTTCCCTTGCTCACAATGTCGGGGCTGGCTCACTCACACCTCTGCCAACAGGGTCAGCTCTACTGTGCTGCCCAGGAGAGGTGCAGGGGAAGACCCACTTCTAATCCAGATCCACCTTTAAGCTCAGTCTTCTCTGGGGAACAAAGTGGTCCCTTCACTGTAACCTGTAACCACACAGCTCAGGGATCTGAGAGCAGCAGAGGGAAGCAGGCTTGATTCTCCTTAGTCGGACTCCACCCTCCACCTTGAGCTGGGTCTCCAGGCAGAAACAAGGGCTGCCCCCAGATTAGGACAGAGCTGGGTCTCTCCAGCTAATGGTCATTTTATAGACAAGCCGAGAGCCTTATAGGACCCAAATTCCAAAAGTTCACAATGCTCCATGCGTCCCCCATCGCATCCATCCTTGCCTTTTGGGGAAGCTTGGAACTCCGTTTTCTGAGTGGGGTGTGCAGTGTGAGGGACACTGGCCTCCCTTTTCCTCTCAGAGCTTCCTCTCTCCAGCATGGTCATGGCTTGGCAGGCTGACATTTTCCTTACATAAAACATTGGGGTTGGGAGTGGATTGGAATTATGGACTCTGGATTCTCCCTTTCATCCTGGGCTCCAGCATGGTGGAGAGCCAGTATTAAACCCATCTTCATTCAAAACTTGGATATTGTAGCTGGGATACAGCACATGCCTGGGCCAAATTACTCATGAGGCAGAGGCAGAGACAGCATGGTGGGTAAAGTCCCACCTAGTTAGTCTACAGAGTCCCTGGCCTGCCTCAGCTACACAGAGAGCCCGCCTCAGAATTAAAATAAACCAAATGTGGATACTGTCATGTCAACAACAGATTTTCTTCAAATATCACAGTAAAATGTGACTTATTTTGGCCCTGAGCTTTGCTAGGCCACAAAGTAAACTGCCTCACGTGTGTGTCTGAGTCTCTGGTACTCTCTAATATTTTAATTATGCTGTGTTTGAAACCAGGTTCGCTCTGCAGCTCACGCTGGCCTCCAGCTTACTAAATATACCAGGTTGCCCCTGAACCCCTGTCCCTCCTGCCTCAGACTCCCCAGTGCTGGGATGACAAGCACATGCCGCACAGCTCTGGCACAAGTATTTCTTGTTCAGAAAACCATGTGGGTGCTGGCACTGTGAAGAGTATGTTGTTCCTTCACCAGTCTCTGTCCTGCAGTCCTGGCCTGGCCTCGTCCTCTTTGTCCCAAGAATGGCCTAGATGCTACGTCTCCTGTTCTGCATTTGGAGGCCTTGTTGGACAGTGCAAGGCAGGGTAAAGGAAGGGACCAGGCACATGCTTCTGGACCTGTCGCTACTGAAGGTGGAAGGGTGTCTCTGTCTCAGGTGCTTCCCTGTCCAGGAAACAATACAGAACCAGCTGGTAAGATCTTCTATGAAGGATGAGAGTAGACAGTCTCCACTGTCCAGACACCTTCTCGCTTTCCATAAACATAGTCAGCGTTATGGAAAGAAGTCCCTGAAGGTCCCAGCCCAGGACCCCACACTGCAGACCCCCAGCCCAGGACCCCACACTGCAGACCCCCAGCCCAGGACCCCACACTGCAGACCCCCAGCCCAGGACCCACACTGCAGACCCCCAGCCCAGGACCTCACACTGCAGACCCCCAGCCCAGGACCCCACACTGCAGACCCCCAGCCCAGGACCCCACACTGCAGACCCCCAGCCCAGGACCTCACACTGCAGACCCCCAGCCCAGGACCTCACACTGCAGACCTCCAGCCCAGGAACTCACACTCCCAGCCCAGGACCCCACACTGCAGACCCCCAGCCCAGGACCCCACACTGCAGACCCCCAGCCCAGGACCCCACACTGCAGACCCCCAGCCCAGGACCTCACACTGCAGACCCCCAGCCCAGGACCTCACACTGCAGACCTCCAGCCCAGGAACTCACACTGCAGACACCCAGCCCAGGAACTCACACTGCAGACCTCCAGCCCAGGAACTCACACTGTGCCCCCCCAGCCCAGGAACTCACACTGAAGCCCTCCCATCCCAGGTCCTCACACTGGGCCCCCTCCCCAGACCAGGACCTCACACTGTGGCCCCAAGAGTGTATGGAAACCACTGAAGAATGAAGACAGTTCTGAATGAATCAGCCCTCTTGAAAATCCCTCGGCTCACACGGTCCTGTCCATGAAGAGTGACCCTCTAGGCTGTGAGGCACTGAGAGTATGGCTCTGCCTTTCTCCTTATGGAGCAAGGACACCTCAGGCAGGAGGACAAATCTGTACTTTCTGTCCCCTGCTGGGAACTCAACATGAGGACATGTTACCTGGCCAACACAGATGCAGGGGAGCCCGACAGACCCAGATGGTCACCCCCAAGTCCCCAGCCCCTGCGTTGTTCTTCTCCCCAGGCCTCCTCCGCACTATAAGCAGCCCCCCTCCCCGCTGCACGCAAGGCAATCTGAGTTAATGTTGGGTAAATCTTTAATGGTGCCCACCTTCCTACTTCCCTGCAGAAGAGGAGGGGGTGTCAGACCACAGGTAGGGCCTTTCATCTCCTGTCTGTCTGCACCCCTTATGGAAGGGGGAGGACAGATTTCTCAGCTGGTGGCCCTGGCACAGGGCCACCATTGCTCTGCCTGTCCGTCTCCAGTTAGGCAGTGCACCCTGCTGCACTGGCCTCTTCTTCCAGCCTGGTGTGATGCAGACAGTGAGTCTGTATGGAAAGCCAGAGGCCTTCATTCTCTCTCAGACAAAGCCCCCTGGAGCCGGAAGGGAGACGTTTGTGTCTTCAGGAGTCAGTGCCAAGCAGAGCCCTGATGCTAGGGGTGAAAGGCCCTGGTGTGCTTCCTGCCCCAGACTACCCTTTGGTGTCTTTTGTCTTTTATTTTGTGTGTGGATGTGGTCCTGCTCTATTGCCCAAGCAGAACAGTCAACTGCAGCCAGCTGTGCCTGCTCCCAAAGGATCATCACAGCTAAGCTTGTTGATTGACACTCGCTCACAGAAAACAGTACCCTCACCTGAGTATCCCAGCTGCTCTAGCCAGGCAGATTTAGGCAATTCTGCCCTAATTGCCCACAGCCTTATGGTTTGGGGAGGAGCCAGAGTCTATAAATTGGGGGAAGGAGGCTGTCTGTGAGCTGTGCTAGGCACGCCATCATTGGTTCCGGGTGGAGACTTTACCTGCAGTTGCCATGGGGTCACTCACGTTTCTGTCCATCATCCTTGCCTGTGCTCCATAAGGAAGTTCAGTAAGCTCAGTAGTTCTGCACGCTGTGGTGGGGTGGTGTGAGGACTTGGGGGAGAGGGGTATGGACGTTGCCTGCTCCCTGTAAAGGAGAAAGCTCTTGCAGTGGAGGTTGGAGAGTGTCTGTGCTCAGTGTGTGTGTGCACCCCGAGACCAGAGGTCATCGTGAGGCGTCTTCTCCGGACACCTCTCAACCTGGAGCTTGTTGATTCAGCTACATAGACTGAGCCCCAGAACCCACCCTCCTGTCTCTGCCTCCACAACATTGAGATAGCAAACATTTGTCACCGTGCCTGGCTCTTTACATGCCTGCGCAGTAAGCACTTAACCTGCTGAACCCGTCTCTCCAGCCCCATCTGGCTTTGGCTCCTGGAAGCCTCGGGGATGCAGGGTTTGGATGGAAGTTGGTCTGGCTGAAAGTTTGGTCCCTTAGCTGCTCCATGAGTCAGAGACATAGTTGCAAGGAATGGATGTCTGGAGGCCTTGTGAATTTGGGAGAACACTGGGGTGGGTGAGGTTTGACAGCTGTCTTTATAGCAGGACTTCAGGGAGCCTTGCCCTTTTGGGGATATTGTCAGAGCCTGCTCTGGGCCAGGCTCAGTGCCGGATCCCGGAGTGACTATGCCTATCCCCAGGAATTAGAGAGGCCAGCAACTTGGGCTGATTGTGAACTTGATTAATTGCAGCATTGCTGGGTGAGTTCACAAAGCTGAAAATGCTTAACCACGGGGCGGGGGGTGGAGCTGTAGAGGCCAGGTGAGCTTCAGCTGTGGTCCCGAGGATGAGTGGGGAAAGATGGTGACGGTTTTAAGGGGTCTTACCATGACAGATATTTTAAAGCTGCTGGAAGACTGGATGGGAAGAACCAAATGAGGCCTTTCATGGGCCCGGGAAGGCCAAGAAGGGCTTGAACAAAGAAGGCCATGGACAGAATTGGATGTGCTGGAGGCTCAGCATTGAGCCAGGTCTGTGCAGGGTGTTGAAGGGGACACAGGTAGGCGCTGGACAAACTGAGTATAGAGTAGATGACGTTTTCACAGTAGCCTTGGACCAGTGTAGGAGAAGCTGGCATCTTGTCCATGGGACTCCCCTTCATCTGTGTGCTTAACCAACTCTCCAAGTACTCACACGGTTGCCAGCTAGAAACTACATCTCCCAACTTCCCATGCAGCCAGTGGTGGCCATGTAACTAACCATACCTCAAGAGGGTGTGAACAGAATGGCATGATGAGTACCCTTCTGATCTGAGTCATCAAACTGTCACCTCCCCCTTCCCAGGGACTGGTCCAGGGGATGGTGAGGAAGCCAGATAATTATTTTCTGAATTCACTGTCATGGTGTGTTCATTGCTAGCATGTGGAAATACAGTGGATTATCTAGTTGGCGGTAGTGGCACATGTCTTCAACTCCAGCTACTTAGAATCACTTGGGCACAGGAGTTGGAGGCCAACCTGTACAACATACCATCTGAAGCACATAAAATCTCCTGTCCTGGTGGCTCACAGAGCTTCTTAGCTCTGCGTAGTTAACTTAGAATTTCTTGGGATTTTCCAACAGACCAGGACGGTGTTGATGTGAGGGGAGCGTTTCTTCTTTCTGATTTGAATTCCTCTTGTTTTTCTTTCTTTCTTCTTTTTTTGTGTTTGTTTCTTTTTTTCTTTTTGTTTGTTTCTCTTTCTTGCTTAACTTGGGGCTGTCAGCTCCAGTACACAGAGCTGTGGTAGCAGCCAGCATTCTGGTCTTGTTCCTGCTTTTGGGGGACTCTTGAGTGTCAAGAATGTCCTTCAGGAAAGGAACCTTGCCTTCACTCTGCCACTAACGCATTTTCTAGGAGATGCCACGAGGCAGAAAGTGACCAATGGTGGAGGAAGAAAAGAGAACGAGTGTGGCAGGAGAAACTAATGTAATTTATAAAGATGCAAACTACTTGCCATGTTATTAAGACAATATGGTTTTTGAACTGCAACTCAACTCAAAGTTTTCATAAAATTTAAATTTTATTAAATTAAAATTTTAATTCTAATTTAATAAAATTTAACGTATTGGAATTGGTCTCAAGTTTCATGTGTTGGAGTCGGTCTCTAGTATAGCAGTGTCACAGTGCAGTAAGAAGGACTGGGCAGATACGGATGAGACTCGAGGACAGTGAGGTAATAAATGCTCCTCTTTGCTTTTTAATAATTAAAACTGTTCCTATTTTGCATATACATGACAGGTGGGGCTTCTGAGCCACTGCTTGTGTGGCCAGAAGACAGCCCTGTGGAGCCACTTCTCCCATCCTTATGTGGCTTAAGGGCTCAGATTCAGTTGGTAGGGCTTGCAGGGAAGGTGTTTTTATCCACGGAGTCAATGTACTGTCCCAAATCTCTGTTCTTTATCATTTACCAACCTGTGGTATTCGGTTATAGTAGCAGAAAACAGGGTAAGAACTCGGAGGTGTGAGTGTGTTAAACGTAAGCAGAGAGGTAGACCTTCTGACTGGGGACAGAGCAGTGAATGTCATGGAAATGACAGTGTTTCCAGCTTGGGCAGCTGTGAGCTCCAAAAGTGTTTACCCTTCTGGAGCAGGGAGCGTCCATGGTAGGTTGACCACACTCCAGTGGACAGCCCCAACTCAGGGTACATGGACAACACAAATTGGACTCAATGGGTTGTTTAAAAAAGGGGGGAGCAAAATTGGAGGGGAGGGAGTGGATCTAGGGAGGAGTAGGAAGTGAATATGATCAAAATACATTATTGCATGGAATTCTTAAAAATTAATAAAATATTGAGCCAGGCATGGTGGCACACACCTTTAATCCCTGCACTCAGTAGGCAGAGACAGTTGGATCTCTGTGAGTTTGAGGTCAGCCTGGTCTACAAAATGAGTTCTAGCCTTCTTAATCGAAAAAACAAAATAATAATAATGGTAATAACAAATATTAAATATAAAAATATTGTATTAAATAAAAATTATTTGATCTGGAAGAATAGAAGGTCTTAGTAAGAAGTTAGATGTAAATCCCATCCAGTAGTCGTTCTACAGAGTAAAACTGGACCTGGAGCTCTGTCCCTGGGAGGGCTCACACCTTCTGCTGTCTGTAAAGCTCAGAGCCAAGACCTTCCCTGCTTCTGTGAACAGTGGGCCACTCATCTGCTGCACTACCACTGGCTACTTAGGTAGCCAGGAGAAGGTTCTAGAAGTCTCAGGTACCTCAACACTCCACAGTTCCGTGGCAGTTGGAGCCTCTCGGGGAGCAGAAGCCATTTCCCTTCCTCGATGGGAAAGGGCTCACTGTCTCTTGACGGAAGCACACGCTGTTCGGATTTGGTGAGCAGCTGTAAGTCAGGTTGGGGTGTTGGAAGAGCTGAGGGGCCTTGGCACACAGGGTAGGAGCCCAGGTCCTGGCTGGCAGCACACTCGCCACTCACCAAGTGCTGTCTCTGCCACTTGCTTCGAGACGGCCAGTTCAGGCCAGCAAGCTGGCCGCCATGACCCCACTCCTTCCTCACCCAGGCTTCCTAGTACCCCCTCCCTGCAGCTGCACCTGAGCCAGCCCAGCCTCATGCTTGAGGGGCTGGTGGGCCTGAAACACCTCATGGGGCAGTGTTGTAAATTGTTACCTGCTGGCCAGCACCCCAGGAGACAGCAGATTTGAGACCAGCGGTGAAGCCCCAAATCCACAAAATCAGTAAACCAGAGGGCATTCTTGTCAACCTTGGTACAAGAGAGGATGGCCCCCTTAAACAGTCACGTTCCAGTGCCTACCCTTTAAATAATAACACAGTGCTGGGAGGGGTCAGCTCAGCAGTGGCACCCAGCAAGCCAGTGTGCTCCAGGATCACTGCATGGCGGCTCTATGTGGTGGGGGAGCTACTGTCATTCCCCTTGTTCACAGAAGGGCCCAAATGAGAGAGGTTTGGCTCTCTCCCCCTCTCCCCCTTCCTCTCTGTCTCTGTATATTGACCTAGCCGCCTGTCACAGAGAAGCCTTGGGCTCTAGGAAAGCCCTAGGTACTGAAACCACACAGCACTTCCTGCCCCACCCAGATGGGGGCAGGGGCTGAGCACCAGCTCTGGTGTGAGAAGTGGCTTTGAGGACCTCAGAAGCCTCGAGCCTTGGCCTTACCCACGCCAACAGCTGGGATCTGAATGCTTCCAACATGGTCTGTAAAGGCGGACAATGGCAGTGGCTGGTTCTAGAACAGGTTGAAACCTAGAGCTCCAGAGGAGCTGAGCAGCCCGAGGGCTGTGTGTGTATAGTATGCATACATACATGAGTGTGTGAGCATGTAGGTGCCCAAATCCACACGTGAAGGTCAGAGGTCAGTCTTGGGTACCCTCCGTCACCTCTTAGCCCATGCCACCCCACGCTGATATGGCCACTTCTGCTTCCCCCCACTGTCCTCTGTCTTTCCCAGTTCATTTAACTCTACAGTTACAGTAACAAGGGTACACCCGATGACCCCACACTGAGGCAGGGACAGGCGCCTCTCCCTTGTTATCAGCCCAGCCTCAGATTAAAAACTAAGGCCAATGAGCTCCTTTCACCAGCTTGGTTAGGATGGAGATTCTGCGGGCCTCTGTGAGCCCAGAAACCAGGCAGCACTTGTTTGTTTACAGCAGACTGTGGTGTAAGGAAAGGCGGTTATAGCAGTCATGCCGGATGCCAGACTTGACTATCTGGAGAACGTGTCTTTCATCGTCCTCAAGTACAAGGCGGACAAGTGGGGCAAACTGATTGGAGCCGAGGAGAACATGGCCATGCTCACAGAGTTCTTTGACAAAGCCGACATCCCTGTGCTGGTGCTGACGCTCAACCCCGCAGGCATGATTGTCCCTTGCCTGGGCTTCCCAGAGACCCTCAAGTCCAAAGGCCTGTACTTTATCAAGACAAAGCCAGAGAACGTCACCAAGGACAACTACAAGACCCGGCTTCTCTTCGGTGACATCAGCCCTACACCTGTGGAACAGCTGATTGCTGTTGTGGAAGAGGTTCGTGTGCCTAGGCTGGCAGGGTGGGGCTGGAACAGCAGAGCTGGGGAGGGACTCTGAGTGAGGGGCCTAAGGCCTTGCTACTCTAGCAGCGTGCACACCCAGTGGCCTCACCTAAGAGAAGGTAGGTCAGAAATTCAGACAGACCCGGCTCCAAGGAATGTGGCAGGAGTCCCCCAGGCTTCACCTCTTGCCAGCATTAGGGCCGCACACTCTTCTCATGGCAGTAGCCCATGACGTCTTGCTGTAGCCACAGGTGTGGGTCATCCAAGGACCTGTAGATGATTTCCCTAGTTCCAAGACTTTGAGTTTAAAAGGGCAAATGATGTGGTATTTTCTGTATCTCTACACCACTGTCATGCCCTCATGCTGGCCCTCAGCAGATGCTGTGGGGGTGGGGGTGGCCTCTGGGGGGGGCCACATTAGCAGGCTGGGTTACTTAGCCTTCTCAGTCATCATAGAACGAGGACCCAGAATGCTGCCTGAGCTTATTCAAAGAGAAATGTGAAGCCAGGAGGCCATTCAGCAGGGCCCAGAAGCCGAGAGTGGGAAGCCTGGCCGGCCACAGTCAGCCCAGCTGCCATTGAAGACGGAAGCCTAGGGTCAGGCACCAGCTGGCCCTCTCCTGCCACACCTCTGTCTTTGGCTTGTAAATGGTTACCTCTATCTGTTCCCTCACAGGATAGATTTTTTTTTTTTGTCCTGATCTCTTCATATAAGAAACCTAGTCCTACGAGGTTGGGGCTCAGCCTACTGGCCTTATTTACCTTATCGCCTCTTTAAAGACCATATTAGGCCAGGCAGAGATGGCTCAATGGGTACAGGGCTTGCTGCACAAGCAGGAGGGCTCATGTTCCTATCTCCAGTGCCACTTAAAAAGCTAGGAGTGGCGTGGTGTCTTGTAACCACAGCCCTGGGAGACAGAGATAGGAGGGTCCAGGGGCACGCTTCCAGCCCGGCTGGGTGATGAATGTTCCAGGTTCAGAGAGAGACCTTGCTTCAAAAAAGGTGGCCAGGGCTGGAGAGATGGCTCAGAGGTTAAGGGCACAGGCTGCTCTTCCAGAGGTCCTGAGTTCAATTCCCAGCAACCACATGGTGGCTCACAACCATCTGTAATGAGATCTGGTGCCCTCTCCTGGCCTGCAGGCAGACATGCAGGCAGAATACTACGTACATAATAAAAATCTCTTAAAACACACACACACACACACACACACACACTGGCCTGTATGATCTCTACATGGTGCCACATACACGCACATGACTGTTTCCAACTGCAGCCACATATCAAGGTACAGGTGGTGAGACTATATACATGAGCTTAGGGACACAACTCCGCCTCCTTTGAGCTTACGGACACAACTCCGCCTCCTTTAGTCCTTTCCCTAAACTTGGCGCACGGTGTCATGCACATCCCTATGGTTTCAAGGTATGTGTGTGTGTGGGGGGGGGGGCACCTCGCAGTGATGGTTCAGACAAAGGCAGGTAGCTGGGCCATCACTGCTCCAGGAAGTCCAGCTGCCCCATCCCTAGAAGAAAGGGCTAGCTTTTTCTCACGTTTTGGGGGCACAGAGGTCTTCCACATCCCGAAGAATGGCAGAGCCAGGCAGAGTTGCTGTCATGTGTCTCCTTCCAGGTTCTCTATTCCTTGCTAAACCAGAGTGAGAACATGAATGGCTGGCCCAGGGTGGTCTCGGAAGACATCGTCAAGCAAGTCCACAGGCTGAAGAACGAAATGTTTGTGATGGGAGGCAAGGTCAAGGGGAAAACCCTGCTGCCCATCCCAGAGCACCTGGGCAGCCTGGATGGCACTCTGGAGTCCATGGAGAGGTAGGCGGCGGCTGGAGCCATGACTGGGGGCTACGGGTGCAACTTCAGATCAGTTCCATGCACCACTCGTGAGGTGCTTTGGGGGGGGCAGTAGAGGGCACGGGGGGGGGCGCGGGTAGGTACCGGAGTCCCTGGGAATCCCAGCTCCAATCACCCTGCAGTGTCTACACCCGGGTGGAGACCCACCTGCATCTAGTCACCTCATGTCTCAAGAGATAATCACTTACACTGCCTCTGAGAGGTGTGAGTCACAGCATAGAGGCCATGACAGCCAGAGGTCAGGGGACTTCTGAGGCATCCTGGCTGTTTAAACGGCCCTGGTATGTGAAGCCATAAAGAAAGGGTTACCTGTGTGAACTTGTCCACACGTAGCTATTGAGTGACGGCTCCTAAGTTTCATCCTGACTGATCTTCAGGGGCTGTCTGTCCATTAAGCCCTCAATATAGGCCACATTGTGTGGGGTTTGTCCTGGGGTCGCTGGCCCCTTGGGCATCTCTGAAAGCTCCCATTCCTCTTTGCTCTGGGCATCATTCCCTGGAAGTGGGGGAAATCTCAGTCTCCCTCAGGTGGTTGAAATGCGCCAGGGACATGAAACCAGACATGACTGCTAGTGGTGGCCGGGTGGCGGTGGCCATGGCCGTGGAGGGGTGGCGGGGATGAGGATGGTGATGGTGGCTGCAGCTTGGAGTTTGTTGTCTGCCAGCTGCTGGTCAGGGGACAGGTGAGTTCCCTCCCCCCAGTGGCACAGGGCCAGCGGCAATCCTCGTGTGTGTGGCCACGAGAACGTCGCCCTGACCTTGGCATTTGACAGGATCCCCTCCACCCTGGACAATTCGCTCCTGCACTCCATCGAGACCATCATCATCGACTGGTCACACCAAATCCGGGATGTCCTGAGCAAGGACTCTGCTCAGGCCCTCCTGGATGGCCTGCACCCACTGCCCCGCGTGGAATTTGACTTCTGGGACGCCCGGCTCATGAACCTGAGGTGCATCCATGAGCAGGTAGGGCCTCACTCCACCCAGAAGCCGAGTCCTTGCTGGGCTACCTGGACAGCAGGCAGCTCAGCATTGCCCTCCCAGGGACCCCACATTCCTCAGCCCTAGCAGCCCCAAGACTGAGAGGCTATGACTCTTTGGTCCTCAGCTAAACAGACCCAAGGTGAACAAGATAGTGGAGATCCTAGAAAAAGCCAAAAGCTGCTATTGGCCAGCCTTACAAAATGTCTACATGAATGTCACCCAAGGTGAGCCAGGCACCATCCGCTGGAGCTGTGGGGAGGGCTGTGTGGACTGTCTATCATTGACCCCGGCGCTTTGTCACCCCCCGTGAGCAACCCTTCAGCCCACTCCTGGGGAAGATGCTGAAGCCCCCAGAGCTGCTTTTTTTCATGGACTCCTTTCAGTGCTGACCACCTTGTCCCTTTATGCTCAGGCCTGAAGGAAGCCAGTGACATCGTCCTCTATCTGAAGCCCCTGCGTATCCTGTTAGACGAGATGGAGCAGGCTGACTTCACAGTGGTAGGTTGACCTGGGAGACACCGGGTGGGTGTGAAGAGGCAGGCACTGGCATTGCGGAGCCCCTGGCGGCATTGTGGAGCCCCTGGGGGCCGTCCAGTGCAGATTCCCCTTGGGAATCGTCTTGTGGCTCCCCCAGGCTAGCTGTGGGAAGGGGCAAGTGGGGCAAGCAGCACAGGCCAGCCTCTGCAGCAACCCTGGCTGTCTTTCCCAGCTCCCCAACTTCATTGTCAAGGTGCTGAGCACAATCTGCTTCATATGGGCCACCTCAGAGCACTACAACACTCCCTCCAGAGTCATCGTCATCCTCCGGGAATTCAGCAACCAAATCATTGAAATGGTGACAGCCATCCCCAGCCTGGGCTCCCCCACTCCCATCCTTCCAGACCCAAGCTGGAGCCAAGCCTGGGGTAGCCCTTGAGCATTTTCCTAGGGTGCCTTGCTAGCCAGTACCCTATCAGGAGCAAGGAAGGAGGACACTCTCCCTGAGAGTCCCAGCACCCCAGCACTCAGAGGCCCTGCTCTGTGGGGTCCTGCACCAAGCCACGTCCTACAACCCTCAACACACACTTGCCTTTCCCAACTCCTCACAAGTACTGTGTGGGCAGTCACCAGCAGCAGCTTAAGGACTGTAACCGGAGCCACCAAAACTTTATCAAAAGCATGCCTGCAGCCTATCCACAGAACCAGGAGAACACTGTTGTGTGTCTTCCATGCCTGGTGAATCCCTAATCTGCTGTGGGGAAAAAAAAAATTCCCCTTTTGCTGCCGCCTTGACACAAGATAGGCACTGGGGGAACTGGTCCCTCTTCCAGTACCCACTGTGCCACCCCACCTGGGGGATTCTTGAGGATGCCTTAGAATACCTGTGCTGTCCTCTGTCTAGACTAGAACCTACCTGAGCCCAGAAGAGGTACTGAAGGGCTTGCAGGGCGAGATAGAGGAGGTCCTGTTCGGCATTTCACTGTCTGTCGGCGTCCTCAAGGAGCTCTTCCACGCCTACGACTTCTGCTGTGCAAACATGAAGATTTTCTTTAAGGTAGCTGTAGACTTGTAGAGCCTGAGCAGAGCCACATCGGTGCCACCCCTGGGGCACCTTGGTGCCACCCTGACACTGGGACTAGCTGATGCAACTATAGCCTCTTCTGTCTCTCACCTCTCTTCCTCTCCCTTCTAAAAGGACAAGACCCCTGTGCCGTGGGAGTTCCCTTCTTCGCTCGCCTTCTCCCGAATGAATTCCTTCTTCCACCGTGTGCAGACCATTGAGGTAAAATTGGAATTCCATTCATTTTTGCCCCCAAGACCCTCCAAAGAGGGGCTGGGGCTGGGCTTAGCAGTAGAGCAACCTGCCAGCATGCATGGGGCTTCCTAACTTTATACCTCAGCAATGGAAAAAAACAAACAACCGCAGGATCATATCCTAGTTAGAAAATCCCAAGTGAATGCCAAACTCCAGTGTCTTTGAGGAACTGTCTCTGAGGCACCCTCCATGCCTAAACCCAGCAGTGCCCCTCTGTCAGCTCCAGTCTTGTCCACCAGCCAACACAGTGGCCATTGTCAGCAAGCCAGCAGCCAAATGTTACGGTGTCGAAAACCAGGAGCTAACACCGAGATATTGCAAAAGTAAAAATTCATCAATAGCCAGGCCGTATTTTCAGTCTCCCATGGTAGAATGAAAATGGCCCAGATCAAAGGCAGAGCAGCAGCCTCTTTGACCAATCAAGCAGGACTGAACGGTACATGTTATGGGTTTATGGTCAGACAGTTGATGTACCACCAAACACCTTATGGTCAGTCGATTCTCAGAAAAAATGGAAACAATTTAGGATGTGTAGTTCACAAGGTTACTGAGGAAGAGCCAGCCGACCTCCAGCTAAGGATGTGATCAAAGTCTAACATCGTTTAACTAGAAAGAAAGTGGGTCCAGCTATCCCTGTCACCAAAGGCAGAGTTAATGGACAAAAATCAGCACAAAGGGAGACTTCAGACCCCTGTATGTGTGTGGATACAAGTGACAGCTGTCAAGTGAAAATTCAAGATTGGGTCACCCTGGAGAGGAAGGGTGAGAGGGCTCTGGCTGGGTAAGACAAATGGCCTCATTTAACATGCTAGGTGTGTGGTGAACACGTGTGCTCCTATGCCTGGGGAGAGACCAGAAGACCTCCAGCATGCTCTGTTTTATTCACTTGACGCAGGATCTGAAGTGGCCAGCAAGCCCTAGCAATCCTCCTGCCTTTACCCTCATAGCGCTGGGGTTTCCAACATGTGAGACTTCACACAAATGTTCTCATGTGTATGAGTGTCTGCCTGTGTGTGTGTCTGCCTGCGTGTGTGTGTGTGGTGTGCGTGTGTGTGTGTGTGTGTGTGTGTGTGTGTGTGTGTGTGTGTGTGTATACGTGTATGTACCACGTGCATGCCTGGCGCCCACAGATCCAGAAGAGAGTCTTGGAACTAGCGTTACAGACGGCTGTGAGCTGCTGCATGGGTGCTGGGAATTGAACCTATATCCTTTGTAAAGAGCAGCCAGTGCTCTTAACCCCTGAGCCGTCTCTCCAGCCCCCAACCCCAATTCATGCCCAGATATTTGTGTTAGGGCTTTGAACTGGAGTCCTCATGTTTGTACAGCAAGTGCTTTCTCGAGAGCCCTCCACTCCCTCACCCCACCCTGCTTTGCTTTTTCTGTCTTTGTCAAATCTTTTGCATGAGGTGATTGGCTTTTAGCTTCACTTGCCCTGGGGCCTCAATCCATTAAAAAAAGGACTCCACAGGGGATGCAACTTGGCTGACAGAGTGTTTGCCTAGCCCTACACAAGGCTGTGAGTCTCATCTCCAGCACCACTGGGTGCCATGGTTCACACCTGTAGTGGCTGGCATTCAGGAAGCAGAAGCAGGAGGGAGGATCCGAGGTTCTCAGTCACCTGCTATATAGTGAGTCTGAGGCCAGCTTGAGCTGCATGAGGCTCTGACTCAAGAAGAGAGGGTGGAGTAGAGAGAAACAGCATATGCTGCTCATCGTCCTCAAGAAACAATGGGGACCTCGTTGTGGAGACAAGACCAGGGCACACACAAGCATCAGCTGAGGAGATGGGTGTGAAGGGGCGTGACCCTGAGGCACCTTCTCGGAAGGGACTACTGTGAGCTGACATAGCTAGGGGAAAGGTGGCAGTGGGGGTCCTCGTGGAAGAGCATCTGGACTGGGTACCAGTGTTCACTAGCCATCCGACCCTTCTCAGTGTGAGTGTGCAACACTTTCTGGGGGCAGAGAACCTGAGGCTCAGACAGAGCACAAGAGACCCTGGTACTTTGTAGCACCTTCCAGAGCTGAGGAAGTGGAGGTTGGGAGTATCCTAGTGAGGCTCTTGGGCCAGCATGGGCCAGCATGGGCCTGGACCAGATCTCGGGCTTCATCCCCCACATTGTTCCCCCTGCTCTTAACACAGAGGGGATTCCTAGAGGAGCGCCCTCACCCCCACATGGATGCTCCCTTGCTCCGTGTTCTAGAAGCGTCTTGGAAGCACATGGGCACTGAAGAGCTCACTCCACACATGCCCCTTGCCTGCCTTGTGTGTACCCCAGCTTGAGCCTTGCAGGGCTCATCTGCGCCCTGCAGTGGCATCCCCAGACGCGCCCATTCCAGGGCGCTCCCTGCTGGTTCGGATAAGGGTCCCAGGACCCTTGACTTTAGCCCTGGAGACAAGTGGACAGAGCAGACAGGTTCCTGCTCTTTGTCCCCATGCTAGGATCTTTACAAAACGGCCATTGAGTTTCTGAAGCTGGAGAAGATTGAGGTCGGGGGTGTGCGCGGTAACATCCTGGGGAACCTGGTGACCCAGATCTACGACGAGGTCTTCGATCTGGTGAAGGTCTTCGCTGAGTGCAAATACGACCCATTGGACCCTGGAGACTCGGTAAGTCCGTGGACACAGGCCCAAGGAATGGAGTCACAATGGGTGGGGCGAGGACTACAATAAGTCGTCACTGGAAGCAGAGAAGCTGCAGGCCCCTGCCAGTGCACAGATGCATGGGCAGGAGCGGGGGAGACGGCAGCGTTGGTGACCCAGCCCAGGGCTGCACTCCGTCACTGAGCCCCGACTTAACTAAGCCTTGAGGCCTCCCAGCCCGCTGGCGGTTTACGGCAGCTTCCCCCCACCCCCCAACCCCCCACCCCAGCTCTGCCTGTCTGTTGCCATGCTTCATTTCCTCTTAGAGTTTTGATGATGACTACAAGGACTTTGAGACCAAAATCCAAGACCTGGACAGGAGGCTGGCTACCATCTTCTGCCAAGCCTTTGACGACTGCAGCTCCATTGAGTCAGCGGCGAAGGTAAGGGAAGGCTGTCCATCTCTGCGGGGCCAGCCCCCAGACCGCACAGGCACGTGAGAGGCATGGAAACTGAGCCAGGACTGCAGTGAGAGCCCGAACCTCAGTGTAGGGTCAGTAGGGAACACCCCCATTGAAGGCAATTGGAGCGGCCTGGGCAATGGTCACCTCTCTATTGTCAGGGCTGGGTTTCTGGGCTCAGCTGGAGGAAGGTTCTGGAACTGGTGCACCAATACCTCTCCCCTGCAGAGCCGGGTGCAACCCCCCCCCCAGCTCTGTGCTGTTTAACCTTTGTTTTTGTAAGTGCAAATGCAGAGACACAGGGGAGAGGGGGGTCTGGGAGCACAGCAATTGGTGGGTAAGGTCTAGGATCGCTTGGTTTGGGAGTTCAGGTGAAGTAGCAATGAATGTCATGTCTCCACAAGCGTGGGTGAAGAATTTATTCAATGACACTTGTTAAATCAGAAAGGAAGGAGTAACAGCCCCCTCCATCCCACCAGCTGCCATGGGCTCCATTTCCAATTCAGCCCAAGCAAGCAGGAGCCACAGTCAAGAAACAAGTGTGGCCAGTGCCTAGAAACCACTAAGCATAGCCCTGGTCTCTGGAAAGGTCTGGACTGAATACCCAGATGTGTATCTTACTAATTCCCCAGGTGTCTCTGTCCACAACCTTCCCCTCCACACCCCAGCAGGAGCCCATAGCCAAGGCGATAACTGAGGTTAGCACTTCAGGGAAAACAGACTCAGCCAAACCAGAGAAGTTGAGCATCTGGTCCCTTGACCAAGACATGAAGAGACACCATACAACTCCCCAGTCTCTCAGCCTAAAAGAGGAGGACACGTTGAATGGAGTCCCCCAGACCTGGGCATGAGCTGAGCCACCCACCCTTATGAGTAATTGCCCACGTGTCCTTGGGTTCTGTTTCTGTGAGGTAGGTGGGCCATTGATGGGTGGAGCCTCACTCGTTCCAGAACAATAAAGCTGGCCTATCCCAGGACTACTTCCCTCGTGAGAACTGGGATGATTCGCTTCTGTACTCGGTCATTTCCCAAGTTCTCATTTACAGTGATGCTGAGTTAGAAAAACTGTCCTGGGTGGGAAGATCTCCAGCCGTCCCTGTGTGTCCCTGACCTGAGACCACAGACACTAGGCCTCCCTGTTGTCAGCACGTCACATGAGGCCTGGAGAGTTCTAGAGCATTGTTCACGTGACCTCCTCCTAGAAAAACAAATGGACTTTTCGTCCCTAAAATTAGAGACCAAAAAAATCTGTAAGAAAAGAAGGGAAGAGAAACCGGGAAGAACAGTGATGCAGCTCTTAAACCCATCCCCCAACTTGTCAGCATCTTAAAGACGCCCCTGGGATGCTGCAGAGGAGGTCCTGCTCCTCCCCGGACCCACGCCACTCCATTCTACTTTCAGGGAACTGAGAATTCCCCTCCCCTTCCTCGGGCCCTGTTTGAGCCTTCAAAGGTTATTTTTAGTGATGGTCACATTTTCCAAACCAAAACCTGAGATCAGTCTAAGACCCACATGGGCCTCTGAGCCCTGCTAGGAGGATGTTAGGGGAGCTCTAGGGGTTCCCATGAACTCCAGACCCCTGGTGAGTTCAGACATTAGGAGACCCCATGCTACACCCTCTCTGTGAGCAGCCCTTCATTTCTTTTGTGTGTACATATCCCAGGCCTGGAGGAAATTCTCCTGAGCTCTGGGCTTAGCTCTCTGCTAGTTTCCAAGCTGGTGCCACCACACAAGGCAGCATGGGATCGTAAGACTCCATTTGACAGCTGCCACACAGAGAAAGAGTCCAGTGGCATCTCTGTTTCAACAAGGCCCATGTCTCCTCAGTCCTAAAGTTTGACCATGCCTGTTTTGTCCATGGCCCCGATAACCCCAGGTTGGAGCCAATACCAGGGACGGGGCTGGAAGCTCAGACTCTAGCAACAGCACACCTCCCCCCATGTCTCTGCAGCTCCTGTACATGTGTGGGGGTCTCCTGGAGCGGCCCCTGATTCTTGTGGAGGTGGTGCCCAGGTACTCGGTCTTGCTGGAGATGTTCAACAATGAGCTGGACAATGCCAAGCTCATGTATGATGCCCAGATGGCAGCCTCCGCACAAGGCCAGATACCACCCATCCACAAAAACATGTCTTCTGTGGCTGGGCAGCTCAAGTGGAGCCTGGAGCTTCAGGAGAGACTCGAGGTGTCCATGAGACACCTGAAACACATCGAGCACCCGTGAGTGCAGGCTAGGCTGCGAAGGGCCCAGGTAGCCCATGCATCCTGGCTGCAGGGAGGGGAGCTGGTTCATGGAAACAGACCAGGGCTGGGCCCAAGTGGGCTATTCACCATGCTTTCTGGATCGAAGGCATCGCTAGACCCCTTTTCTTGAATCGGCGGGGTTCTGAGGCAAGCTGTGTGTGTGTGTGGAGGGGGGGCGGGGGGGATGCTCCACAGCAAACCACGGGTATGCAGTTGGAGGCTGTTGTAGGGAAGCAGGCACTCTGTGGGACCCATTGGGGTCACACTGGCTTTACTCTGGTCTAGCCAGTCCCAAGTTGGAAAGGAAGCTGTGAATTCCTCATAGCTATGGCCAGTTGGGACTACTGCAGTGTGGGCTACCATCCAGCCCCCTACAGTGTTTGCTTTGGCTCATGGAGCTTGCTGTACTGGCTGGCTAAGAGCTCAGATATCCCTTTCTTCTGTGTGGCTCAGCTATTGCCTGATTGTACATTCACTCTGTCATCTTGGAGTGGAGGTGGCGGTGGCCAGACCCCGGGGTAGCTGCCAGCAGCTGACTAAGGTGGCATAGGGTGAAGCCTGGCCCCTCACTGCTCTGCCCAACTCTCTGACCCAGGGTCATGTCCAGTGTGGAGGCCAAGCTGGTCTATGAGAAATACGACGAGATGATGGAGCTGCTCAAAGGCTCCAGGGAGAAGATCTACCAGCAGTGGGTGGCAGGCGTGGACCAGGACTGTCACTTCAACCTGGGGCAGCCACTCATCCAGCGTGATCCCTACTCCAACCTTATCCAAGTCAACTTCAGCAAGGCGGTGGGTCCCTGGCAGGTGTGGGGTGGGGGGCAGGGAAGGCACAGCCGGGAGAGGGATTGGGAAGCCTGGGCTCACCATGCCACGGGCTGACTCTACCACCACCAACAGTGTGCGTCCATGGAGGTGCTTCTGTAAGCGCCACAGGCACCTACAGCTTTGTTGCGTGTTTTTAAGTGTTCAGGATACAGGTGAAATGGTAGCACGTCTGAAATACCTTCAAGGCTGGAATACAACTCAACGGTAGAGTCTTTGCCTACTACACAAGAGGCCCGGGTGGCCATGATCCTTACCATTGAGACAGACAGACAGACAGACAGACACACACACACACACACACACACACACACACACACACACACACACACGAGAGAGAGAGAGAGAGAGAGAGAGAGAGAGAGAGAGAGAGCTTTAATATAGTCTTTTTCTTTATTTCTATGGATTTGATTTGACCAAACACAGGGCCTCACACATACTAGGCGCAGGTTCTAACACTGTGCTATACCCTGGATCACTTTTACTTTGTTGTGAGACAGGGTCTTGCTGAGTTGCCTTGTCTGGCTTTGATCAATTCTGTCATGAATCCTCTTGCCTCAGATTTCTGAGGAGCTGGGACTTAGGGCCTATGCCACCTTTTGGAAAGCTTGTCTGCCTTTCACATGATCCCAAGAGAAGACATAAATTTGAAAATTACAGTCTCTGGGTGGCCCAGAGAGATGAGCCAGATAGCCAGGATGGTGCGTGCAGGGCTGAACCCAGATGGTTGTGGGGGGCAGAAGCCAGGTGAGGCCGAGTCCTTGCACGCACTGCCTTGCGTGACCTGTCCCGTCTGGACATGGACAGTGACACCAGGAAGACAGGGAGAGGACGATAGGGGGACTTCTTAAAGCTTTTCCTTTGCTTGCAATCCATTCTGTCCTTCAGAACACACTGGCTGGGCACTGCCATGTGTGTGCCTGGCACACCCCGGTGAAGCCAGTTGACAGCCTGCAGCCTGCCCTCCTGGTGCTGCCCTGGTGGAGGAAGTGGGGAGGGAGTGAGCAGAGAGAGAACAGCCAGTTATTAGTACAAGCAAAGAGGTGAAGAGTACCACACACCAGAGGTGACCTCAGAGGAAGTGGAGAGGGAGCCACCATCAGCCTGGGCAAGAGAGAGCAGGAGCAATTTTAGACCCGAGCCAAGCCTTGCAGGAGGTCCCTGAGGTCTTGATGAAAATAGCTTGGGGACAACAGTATTGGCTGCCATGTCAATCCCCTGGTCAGAGCAGGTGTGAGGAAAGGGAGAAGGAAGAAGAGAGAAGACCTAGGGAAGCCCCTAAGGTGTCCTCTTCATAGCCTGGAGCAGGGGGAGGAGATGAGGGAATGATGACATCACCCACCCATGATGATGATGTCAAGCTTGTCCTGGCTCAGTCCCATTCAGTAGGGCGAGGACACCAGAGCCTGCCAGCAAGCGCCACTTCCCACCCACCTCGAAGCTCCCTGGCTGTGAAAAGCCAGTGGCAGGCCCATGGTGGAGGTCACCCTCTGACAGGTTTCCTGCTCTTCCCTGGCCCTTTAGTTGGTGGCCGTCCTGCGAGAAGTCAAATATCTGACCTTCCAGCATCAGAAAGAGATTCCAACGAGTGCAGAGACGCTGTTCTCGGAGAACGAGACCTTCCGGAAGTTTGTGGGCAACCTGGAGCTCATTGTGGGCTGGTACAACGAGGTGAGCTGGTGCCGTCTTGAGTAGTGTGCCACACTTAGGCATTTGCACTCTCCATTAGTCACCTGCCAGAGGCTACAAAGTGTCACTGCTGCAAGTGCCATCTACACTGGGCGCTGGCTAACGTTGCACAATTCTTTGTAAGGGCTTTGGAAATTCCCAAGCTTTGGGATGGTACTAAAGTCATCCCATGCCACTTCCATCACTTCCGTTAAAGCCAGGGAGGGGCACTGTCTGAAACCCAGATGGAAATGACAAGTCTCCCAGCTGGTGATGAGGAGGCTGCATGAGGTGCCTGGAGAGAAGCCATCACCCTGGGCTTTGTGGTTCAAGGATTCCTCAACTCTCCTCGTCTCTCAGACCTGAGGGCCTAGCATAGACATCACTTAGAAATAAGAGTCCCAGGCATTGATGAGCCTTGTCCACTCTGGCAGCAGAAACAGAAACTGTCAGTGAACCGTGGCATGGGGCATAGCAGGCAGCTCCTGTGCCTGCCCTGCTATTAAATTCTACCTGTAGACAGAGAAAGGCAATGTTAGACTTATATTGGAGGCTCAGTCTCCAGTCTGTGGTGCTGCTGGATGGTATGGCATTGTCAGGAGGGTGGGCCCTTAGGGAAGGGAAGACAGGACACTGGGGACACAGAAGACACTGGGGCCTGAGCCCCTTCCTCTTCCTCTGCTTTCTCATTACCATGAGGTGACGTCTGCTTCACACCCCACCCCCATAACATCTGCCTCACCACAGCCCCCCAAAATTACACCAATCTCAGAATGAAAACTCGAGAAGCCATGAGCTAAACCTGTAAGTTGACTTTCTCAGGTTTTATCTCTCTGGAGTAAGCAAGCCCAGGTACCGTAGTCCCCCAGCCATAGACTGTGGGCCAGGCTGGGCACCAGCAGGCTCTCCACTGCCTCTGTGGCCTAGCGCCACACTCTGGGGCCAAGATGGGCACCAGCAGGCTCTCCACTGCCTCTGTGGCCTTGCGCCACACTCTGGGGCCAGGGTGGGCACCAGCAGGCTCTCCGCTGCCTCTGTGGCCTTGCGCCACACTCTGGGGGCCAGGGTGGGCACCAGCAGGCTCTCCGCTGCCTCTGTGGCCTTGCGCCACACTCTGGGGGCCAGGGTGGGCACCAGCAGGCTCTCCACTGCCTCTGTGGCCTAGCGCCACACTCCAAGCAGCCCAGGAGAACACAAACCTGTCATCTTCCAGTTCTCCAGGCCAGAAGTGTGAAACCTGTCCATTGCAGAGTTCAAAGTGCCAGCTGATGGGGTAAGGGTGCTGTAGGTTAGGATCTGTCCTCTGGACCTCTCCTGCTTCTAAAGGCCACCACTGCCCTTGGCTCAAGTGCTGGCCAAGGCTCTCCAAAGAAATGGAGCCGAGGAGAGATGGTGGTCTATGTGTGTGTAGAGATTAATGACAAGGAATTGGCTTGCATGGTTATGGGTGAGGGAAGGTCCGCAATGCACTACCTTCTAGCTGGTGCCTCATGAAGGGACCGTGTAATTCAAACAGACTAAAACCTGAGAACTATAGAAGCTGGCAGTGTGAATACAAGACCAATGCCGGAAGAGGTAACCAGCTACCCCAGGGGGGTGAGCCAGGAAAAGGGAGCAAATTCCTCTCATTTCAGCCTCCATTCCACTGATGACATCAAAGCCTAGATGAGGCCCACCCACATTGGGAAGGCACTCTATTGGGTCCACCCTTATCTGACCCTTGCTAAGTGCTGCCAGAGACAGCACTGAGGAGCAGAGGCATGCCAGACTGCAATGGGAGGAGCGTCAAGAGTGCCTAGTGCAGCCTCTGCTGTGAGACAACACACTGTCAGATTCCTTTACGGGATGGCACCCATGCACCCACAAGTGTTGACCACACCTGGTGCTTCAGTGCTGTCCTAGATGCAGCTGAAGCAAACGCTTGGAGTGTAAGCAGATTCCAGGGAGGCTGCAGGAGCCTTGGGGCACCTGTGCTTGTGACTTCCTTTGCTGATGCAAGGGCCAAAGGTGAAAGAGAGCTGGGTGATAAATGCCACACATTCGCACTCCACCCAGCACAGAACTGACCTTGGCTGAACTGTAGCTTAAGTGTATTCAGCAGAGTGATTATCTAAGGGCATCGACACACATCTGCAAGCCAAGCCAAGCAGAGTGACTAGCCAGGTGCAGCGAGACACATCTGCGAACACCAGGTGCAGAGTTCGAGGCCAGCTTAGGCCACAGAGTGACAATGTGTGTCTCAAAGAAAAACAAAAGGTGCCACCCAGCTATAGCACACAAGAGGCGGGGGCAGGAGGATTGCTGTGGGTTTCATGCTAACCTGGGCTGTATACAAAAAATAATAATAAAGTGTTATGTGAAAAATAAAAAGACCCAGAGACTGGTTTTGGGATGCAAGCTTCAAGCTGAAGATCAGAGAAGCAAAGCAGCCAAGCCATGAACTCTCACCTCTACCTCAGACTGAAAGGGTTGATCCTGTCTCCAGGAGTTCTCCTCCAAAGCCTCAGACTGCTGCCTCTCCTCAAAACTCAACCTGGCTGAAGACAAAATTCTTCACACGAGTCCCCCTGCTTTGTCTACATCCCCAGTGCTGGGATTAAAGGCATGTGATCCCAAGTGCTGAGATCACTTTTGTGTGAGCGGTTTCTCTTTTAGACTGGATCAATTTTCATGTGGCTCAGTGTGGCCTTGGACTAACAGATTGGTCTGCCTCTGTCTCCCGAGTCCTGGGATTAAAGGTGTGTAGCACCACTGCCTGACCTCTATAGCTTGTGGCTGGCTGCCTTTGCATCCTGAACCCTCAGGCAAGCTTTATTCATATGTCAGCACAATGAAGGGCTGATGAACTGGCTCAGTAGGAAAAGCAACTGCTCCTGAGTCCCGCTACCCGAGTTTGATCCTTAAGGATCACTGGTAGAAGTGACTCCTGAAGGCTGTCCTCTGATGAAGACGCGTGTGTGGGCACACGCATGTTCACGAGTGTGTGTGTGTGAGCCCAACACAAGCACACAAGTTTCCATTTTATTTTTGAGTTCCCTACTTGCACTACACCTTTAAAATATCAGTGTCTTCCAAAAACCGCTTTCTTCACACTGGCTGCCTCCAAGCACATGTTCCTCCCTTCCCTGGAACAGCACAGAGACAGGCTGTTGGGAGAAAATGGAAGCCATAGGATGTGCTGGGCAGTCTTATGTCAACTGGGCACAAGCTAGTCATTTAAGAGGAGGGAGCCTCAATTAAGAAAATGCCTCCATAAGATCAGGCTGTGGGCCAACCTGTAGGGCATTTTCTTAGTGATCAATGGGGGAGGGCCCAGACCTGTGGTGGTGCCATCCCTGGACTGGTGGTCCTGGGTTCTATAAGAAAGCAGGCTGAGAAAGCCATGGGGAGCAAGCCGGTAAGCAGCTCCCTCCATGGCCTCTGCATCAGCTCCTGCCTCCAGGTTCCTGCCCTGCTTGAGTTCCTGTGCTGACTTCCTTCTATGATGAACAGGGATGTGGAAGTGAAAGCCAGACAAACCCTTTCCTCCCCAGCTCGATTTTTTCATTTTTTTATTTGAATTAGAAACAAGATTGTTTTACATGACAATCCCAGTTCCCTCTCCCTCCCCTCCTCCCCTACCACTCTCCCCAACTAAACCCTACCTATCACATATCCTTTCTGCTCCCCTGGATGGTGAGGCCTTCCATAAAGTGCCATCAGAGTCTATCGTATCCTTTGGGATAGGGCCTAGGCCCACCCCCGTGTGTCTTGGCTCAGGGAGAATTCCTCTACATAGAATGGCCTCCCAAAGTCCATGCCTATGCTAGGGATAAGTACTGAACTACTACAGGAGGTCCCGTAGATTTCCGAGGTTTCCTCACTGAAACCCATGTTCTTGGGGTCTGGATCAGTCCTATGCTGGTATCCCAGCTATCAGTCTGGGGAGCAAGAGTTCCCCGATGTTCAGATTTGCTGTTTCTGTGGGTTTCACCAGCCTGGTCTGGACCCCTTTGCTCATCACTCGTCCTTCCCTGCAACTGGATTCCAGTTCAGTTCAGTGATTAGTTGTGGGTGTCTGCTTCTACTTCCACCAGCTGCTGGATGAGGGCTATCGGGTGGCATATAAGTCAGCCATCAATCTCATTATCAGGGGAGGGCATTTAAGGTAGCCTTTCCTCTGTTGCTTAGATTGTTAGCTGGTGACATCTGTGTAGATCTCCAGACTTTTCCCTAGTGCCTGATTTCTCTGTAAACCTAAAATGTCTCCCTCTATTATGGTATCTTCATTCTTGTTTTCTTCTATTCTTCCCCTGACTCAACCTTTCTGCTCCCTCATGTCCTCTGCACCCCTCCTCTTCTCCCCTTCTCATTCTCCTAGCTCCCCCACCCCTCTTCCCGTGCTCCCAGTTTGCTCAGGGGATCTTGACCCTTTCCCCTTCTCCAGGGGACCATGTCTGTCTCTCTTAGGGTCCTCCTTGTTTCCTAGCTTCTCTGGCAGTGTGGATTATAGGCTGGTAATCCTTTACTCTATGTCTAAAATCCACATATGAGTGGGTACATACCATGTTTGTCTTTTTGTGACTGGGTTACTACACTCAGAATGGTTTCTTCTAGTTCCATCCATTTTCCTGCAAATCTCAGGATTCCACTGTTTTGTTTTGTTTGTTTTTTTTTTTTTCCTGCTGAGCAGTACTCCATTGTGTAAATGTACCACATTTTCTCTATCCATTCTTAGTTAAGGGGCATCTAGGTTGCTTCGAGGTTCTGGCTATTACAAATAGTGCTGCTATGAACATCGTTGAACAGATGTCCTTGCTGTATGAATGTGCTTCTTTTGGGTATATGCCTAAGAGTGGAATTGCTGGATCTTGTGGTAGACTGATTCCCATTTTCTTGAGGAGTCGCCATACTTATTTCCACAGTGGCTGTACAAGTTGGCACTCCCACCAGCAGTGGAGGAGTGTTCCCCTTTCTCCACATCCTCTCCAACATGAACTGTCATTGGTGTTTTTGATTTTAGACATTCTGACAGGAGTAAGATGGTATCTCAGAGTTGTTTTGATTTGCATTTCCCTGATGGCTAAGGATGTTGAACACTTTCTTATGTGTCTTTCAGCCATTTTAGATTCCTCTATTGAGAATTGTCTATTTAGTTCTGTACCCCACTTTTTAATTGGATTGTTTGGTGTTTTGGAGACTAGCTTCTTGAGTTCTTTGTATATTTTGGAGATCAGCCCTCTGTCAGATGTGGAGTTGGTGAATATCTTTTCCCAGTCTGTGGGCTGCCATTTTGTCTTGTTGACTGTGTTCTTTGCCTTACAGAAGCTTCTCAGTTTCAGGAGGTCCCATTTATCAATTGTTGATCTCGGTGTCTGTGCTAGTGGTGTAATGTTCAGGAAGCGGTCTCCTGTACCAATTAATTAATTTCCCACTTTGTCTTCTAATAAGTTCAGTGTGGCTGGATTTATGTCGAGGTCTTTGATCCATTTGGACTTAAGTTTTGTGCATGGTGATAGACATGGATCTATCTGCAGTCTTCTACATGCCAGCATCCAGTTATGCCAGCACCATTTGTTGAAGATGCTTTCTTTTTTCCATTGTATAAATTTATCTTGTTTGTCAAAAATCAGATGTTTGTAGGTATGTGGGTTAATATGAGGGTTTTCATTTCTATTCCATTGGTCTACCTGTCTATTTTTGTGCCATACCAAGCTGTTTTCAGGACTATAGCTCTCTGTAATAGATCTTGAAGGCAGGGATGGTGATGCTTCCAGAAGTTCCTTTATTGTACAGGGTTGTTTTGGCTATCCTGGGACTTTTGTTTTTCCATATAAAGTTGAGAATTGTTCTTTCAAGGTCTGTGAAGAATTGTCCCAACTTGATTTTTGGTCATGGTGTTTCATCGCAGCAATAGAAACCTTGACTAAGAGAGCTGGTAAGCACAAACAGGTCTGTGGAGTGTTCCCTGTGCGAACAAGTTTTCTTTTTTTTTCTTTCTTTTATTTTTTTTGGCTCTTTTCAGTTTATTGCATGAAGGAGTTACACTAGTCCAAGTTAAAAGCGGACCCCAAATGGTTACATTATACAAGCTGTGAGGTTTTTAAACTTGTGAGAAGGGACAGGAGGGAAATTCTACTCATTGCAAGGAAATCCTCACTTAAGCTTCAGAGAGTCACAAGCCCTTAAAACCATGAACCTTCAGCTGGTCGTCCTTAGCCAGTCCAGACTCTCTCAGGAACTGGCATATGTTCTTGCGCTGGTCACCCTGTAGCTGAATTACTTCTCCATATTCTGGATGCTCAATTACAGTACCATTGCAGGCAAATTTCTTCTTAAATGCCTTCACTAGTTTCTTTTCTATGGTAATCATCAGCGATGCTTTGGACAGTGGTGAGGGTCTTTCTGCCGTTTCTCTGTTGAATTCTTGTATGGATATAGTCCTCCGTGCCAGCAGCAAACAGGTCATCACCCTTACTTGTATCAGCAAAGGGGTCAAAAGAGTGAAGGTTCTGGATAACGGACATACGATACGATTCCTTTTCCTCAGTAGAAATGGCCTGCAGAAGGTGGCTGCGTGAGAAGGCGGCCAGGGGGGGATGGAGCATTGGGAAGCGAGGGGGCTCGAGGGGGAGGCCGCCAAAGAGTTTTCTACAGTAACTTTGTCTTCCGGCCAGATGCTGGGACCTCAGTGTTGTTATGGGCAGCCACGAGAAGCCAGCTCCCCTGAAATCCACCCCCACACAGGCTTTGGCGACACACTGATGAGATAGCCTATGACATCATCTCAGGACCCCTCCTCCAAGGACAGGCTCGCCTCTGGGAGGAGTCACTGTCCCATGTGTCCTGGGGAGAACCTGACTGATGGCTCCCTCTCCCTTGGTTACTTTTGATTTTTTTTTGGTTTTGTGAATTCACCTTTTCAAGGATCAACTACTTTTGGGGTGCACACAGTAGAGCGGGGCAGAAGAAGCAGGCTTTTCGTACACTGTGGTAAACAAATTCAGCCACCTCTCCCAGACCCTGGCTTCCCCCATGACACCGCTGTACTTCAGATTCAGATTCCTGAGCCAGAAGAGGTCTTGCAGTCAGAGCATCCATTACACACGTTTCTCACCAGCGTTGTCCTACTGCGTGACATAGATAACGAGGAATGAAGCACAATCATAACCTTGGGGTTTAGGGTGACTGGAGACTTCAGAGTCACCTGAGACACAATTCAGTTTGTTTTTTAGGATTTTATTTTCAGTCATTTGTGTGTGCGCCATATTTATGTGGGTCTCCCCAGAGGCCAGAGGCCTCTGATCCTCTGCAGCAGGAGTTCCCATTGTGAGCCACCTGATAAGGGTGCTGGGAACTGAACTCGGGTCTCCCTAGAAGAGCAATGCACACTTTTAACCAGTGAGCCATCTCTCCAGCATGCAGTTTAGAAATAATTCCAAGACAATACCAATGGTGGATATTTTGGTAGCGTTTGTACGGGGTCCTTAATGCTGTTAAATTCTAGGCAGGTTGAGAATCAAGATTTGGGACCAAACTTCCAACTCCCTGGCCTTTGTTCTGCAGATAAAGACAACGGTGATGGAGGTGGAGTTTCCACTGATCAAGCTGGAATTGGAAGAGATTGACATCAAGCTGCTGAGCGCCGAGACCACATTGTTCTGGAACGGCGAAAGTAAATAAGTCACCTTTGTTCTGAGACAGAGGTCTCATCACCTGCCTCTGATGCTCTGGGGCGGCCACTTCTGCCTCCAGTTGCTCGCACTGCTGTTATCCTCCTCCTTGCCGAGGCCACAAAGCCTGCCCATGTCACTCACTGAACTGGGGAGCGGCCAAGTGTCCAGCCATTTCCACATGGGGTCCCTGGAGGCCTGGCCTTCCTTGTGTCTACCACATGCACATAGCAAGTCAGTAGAGAAGACATTGTCTCTGCTGCTCCAGGCAGACGCTGGAGGAGAGGAAGATGTGGAGTGGCAGAGCCTCCTTCCTCCCTCCGTCCCCCAGGGAACGGGGCAATGGCCCTAACTGCCCCCCCCCGGCCCCTCCCATAGCCTGGGTGCCCTCCGAGGTCTCGATGAGCCACCTTCGGCTACTTTCTTCTCCTGAGACCTTCCTTCCCTGTGCCTTTAGCCACATTTCCAGCCCCACCGTGCTCCACTCTCAACTGAGGGGTGGGACCAATGTCACCATGCCTATGACATGTGGGACCCCTTGGCTTTTCCTTTAGAAAGAGGCTTCGCCCCTTCCCTCTCCCCCTGCCATAGAGTGCAGCCCTTCTCCCGCCATCCCAGGCCCTGGCAGCTTCCTGCCAGTGCCCAGTCTCTTCCTCCTCCTCCTCTATTCATTCATAGTTGGGGAGGAGCTCCGGTCCCAGGAGCCTGGGGGGAGGCAGGATCCACACGCTGGGAAGTGAAGACAGCATACCACCATAGCGGTAGACCGCCAGTGACCTCCACCATCCCACCCCAGGGAAATCATGTTCTAGAGTAGGACACTGTAGGAGCTGGCCCAGCATGTGGAGCACTGAGCCCGTCTAAGGAGGGTGTGTCTCTTTCCCGGTCCTCCCTGGGGTCAGACTGCCTGTGCTCTGCATTGCAGACGTGTTCCAGTACATCCAGGAGATGCGGGAGGTTCTGTACAACCTGCAGAACCGGATCCAGAAGGCCAAGCAAAATGTGGAAGGGATCACCCAGGCCATGCAGGTGAGCGAGCTGCCAAGAGCAAGGCATGGGGGCCACGCAGAGGCCTCCGGCAGGTGATGCCATGACGGGTGGGCCAGGGAACTCCGCCCGATGCTCTGGACTGTGATGTCAGTGTGCTCTGAAAGCAGGAAGAGCCAGGTCACTCTGCAGAACTCAGCTCTGTCTGTTGTACTCGGTAGACAGTGCAGGGCCCTGGCTGTGCCAGGTGTGGGGCTAGGAATAAGTGGTGGCAGGAGATGGGGTGGGGCATGGCCAGTGAGAGAAGAGGCGCCCTGCTCGGTGTGGAAGACGCAGAAAGACGATTTCCAGAAAGCTGAGGGGCCCTTCCCTAGCCTCCCTTGTGGGTCTCAGTGGCCTCAATTTGAAAAACACTTGTGGCTATGTGTTCAAAGGGAAGTCGTGAGCGAATGTTTACGTGTTTGGTTCGTGTAAGTGTGTGTACATACATGTGCAAGTGTGGAGAACAGAGGTTAATATCAGGTGTCTTCCTCGATGGCTGTCCATCTTACCTTTGGAGACAGGGCCTCCTGAATTTGGAGTTCACCACTTGACTAGTCTGGCTAGCCAATGATTTTCAGGTGCCCCTGAATGCAGTTGCCTCTGCCCACAGCCCAAGCCCCTCATTAGACTTACAGGAATGTACTGTAGCACCCAGCTTTTACACGGGTGCTGGCGTCTGAGCTGAGGTCCCTATTCTTGCAAAGTGAGCATTTTATCTGCCCCAGACCAGGAAGTCTTAAAAAACCCTTTCCTCCATAAGTTCCCAGCTATATCATTTTATTCCATGTTTAAAGCAACCACACACCCACATGCAGATGCATGCACAGGGCAAGGGGAAACTCAGCTATGAACTGAGTGTGTTAACCCTGAAATGCTGGGGGGATGGGGACTGAGGTTGAGGCCCATCCAGGTAGACCCTGCCTCAGAAAAATAAGTGGCAGCACCAACAACAATAAAAACAAAAACCAGGAGACTGGAGAAATGGTTCAGCAGCTAAGAGCACTTGCTACTACTGCAGAGAACCCAGGTTCTGTTCCCAGCCCCCACCCCTGCCCCATCATGTGGCTGACAACCACCTGTAACTCTGGCTCCAGGGATCCAATGCCCTCTTCGGTTCTGTGGGCACTACACCCATGTGGTGTACATATAGACAAGCCAGGCACACACAGATATATATAAAACAGAAAATTTAGAAACACAAACGGAAGAGCAAAGTCACCGCTCACCACTGTCTTAGGTTTTGAATTCGGTTTTCTTTTGAATGGCATACTCGTGCCCTTGCCGAGAAAAGCTGGCAAGAGAAAAGGGAGTTCATGTTCAAGAGAACAGGGAGGACCAAGTGTGTCCTCTCTAAAAGGGCCGTTCTTGTGGTTTCCCACCAGGAGTGGTCAGCCAACCCTCTGTTTGAGAGGAAGGACAACAAGAAGGAGGCTCTTCTGGACCTGGATGGAAGGGTGGCCAACCTGAACAAGCGTTACGCTGCTGTCAAGGATGCTGGCGTGAGAATCCAAGCCATGGTTGCGGTAAGGAGACCTGAGGGCGGGGAGAAGGGAGAGGAGGCCTAGCTGAATGTTTTGTTGAAACAACAGACAAGTATACCAATGGCTATAAGGTCTGTTAGCTTTCACCAGAGATGGCCTGACCCAAGAACAACTGGCTGTCCCCACTGAGCTCAAAGCCCAGTCCCTGTTGTCATTTCCTGTCCTTTGCTCCAAGTTGGCCAGAGCACCACCAGCACCAGCACTACAGTCCACACAGACTGGTGACGTCTTCACCCTAGGCCAACAGTGACAGGCGCTGCGTGTTTGTGTGTATCCCTCATGGGTTCACCACCCATGAGCGTGGACACTGGACACTTGAGGTCTGAGGAGCCCTCCCCTGTGTGCCTGATGCACGTCACAGCCAGCATGTGCCAGCGGGCAGATGGGTCACACACCTGCTTTGCCATCTAGAAAGTGGGTGTCTTTGACAGAAGCCCAGCGGAGGCAGCTGGCTGAGTCAGACAGCCAATGAGAGCAACCTCATGTGTCCCAGCTTCAGCAAATCAGCACTGCCTGGGTGTTGGGCTTTGTTACCACATCCATTCACTGCTGTGGCGGCTACCAGGACCACTTCTTTCTACCCTAAACTAAAGTTGCTGGGAAATCTGTCTTCTCTCTCCTTCGCTGGGTTACATTCATCTTTGCGTTCATCTGTAGCACTCAGTGTCTTATAGATTCACCCATTTGTCCCTCTCCCATCTATTACATGCTTCATCCATCCGTCCATCCGTCCGTCCATCCGTCCGTCCATCCATCCATCCACTGTTACGATAAATCTTTCTGCCAAAAGCCGCCAAGCCCCACCGCCACGTGTGCGCTCTACACCAGCGCCCGCCCGAGTTAGGGCCCCCAATAGTACACAGAGACTTCTATGCTTCTTGGATGTATAAATGACTAGGATTTCTCATCTGTTAGCTCAGTCTTAATTATTATAAATCTATATATTTTATAAGACTTATCGGCCACTTTCCATTGGCATCCCTCCTTGCCCGTGGATCACATGGCGCTGCTGGAGGATGTGAAGGGGAAAAGGGCCACTTCCTGTTTGTCCTTCCTTAAATATGAGTCTCCCTGCTATGTCACTTCCTGCCTGGATCACCACTTCTCTACTACATTTCCCAGAATCCTCTTTGACTCCTAGTCCCGTCTAACTTGCTGCCTCATTGGCCAAAAAGTACTTTATTCAACAATCAGTAAGATGAACATACACAGAAGTACTTCCCCATCAGACCACCCTTCCTTCATCTATCCCTTCCACTCATACATCCACCCACCCACTCCTATGTCCATCCCGTCATCCATCTGCCGACCCATCCTGCTACGCGGCCACCTCTCCACCCACTCATCCATTTTTCTATTCATTTGCCATCCATCCACCCACATTTCTATCCTCCCATCTTTCCATCCCCTGTGCACTGAGCCCTTTACCACTTGTGACCCAGATACTGTCGAGCGTCAGAGTTACAATTGCAGAGAAGGATAATTGAAGCTCTTTGTCACAAAGATGGTCATGAAAGGAAGATACAGACCAAAGACAAGATAATTTACAGTTGTCACTTGTGCCGTAGTGGCGTGGAAAACAGCAGGCTGCTTAAGAGAATGTGGGTGGGGTTAGGGATGGGGACCCTGATCCAGGCGGGTGTTCAAGGACAGTCTCTATGGGGGGGTGACATCTGAGCTGACAGATGACAGGAATGGGGAGAAGCCCCCTGTCTGAAGCCCTCTATGGGAAAGAGCCCAATGCATTTAAGGACTTAACATGCCCGCCTCAAGTGTCTCTGAACCAAACAGACAAACAAGGGTAATGTGTGCTGTCACAGACTAGGCTGAACAGAGAGCTAAGTGTGACAGCCAATGACATGCTTCCCTATGCAGGAAAATGCAGAACTGTTCAGAGCAGACACGACCAGCCAGCCCTGGAAGGATTACGTCAACTACATTGACAGCATGGTCTTAGATGAGTTTGACCACTTTATCCGCAAATCTCTAACTTACTTAATGGACAACATGACTATGGACGTAAGTTATTGGGGAAGGAGAGAGAGAGAGAGAGAGAGAGAGAGAGAGAGAGAGAGAGAGAGAGAGAGCTGTGTTAGAATCTGTGCTTCTGGTTTGCCTGATGAAAGAGTAGGCAGTTTTGTAGATTAGCAAACTTTAAAGTCTGTTTGTGGTAACCGGCTTGCCCTGGTTTTAAAACTAGAGATCCTGTACGCCAGAGACCACCCCCACTCCCAGGCTCTGCCCTTCTGGAGCAGATTTTAAAGTTGCATCATTTCTTGGAGGAAGATGGAAAGGACAAATGGGTAGAGACTTGCAGCCTCAAGCCCACTGTAGTCAGGATCCACCCTCATGACCAGAATTCTGCCCACCACATAGGCTTATTGGAAGACTCGTGTCAACCATGGCCATGACAAATTGCAGACCTAAAATTCTGTGGATACAAGCGGGCATTGCTCCCAACCATAAGGTTTCCAGAGCAACCCCACACCGTTGTCAAGCACCAGGGATAAAGCTGTCAAGGTGCCATTTACGGCAGCAGATCAAGGGGAGTGGCCCATCAAAACCACAAAGGTCCTTCCTTGACACTGCCAGAGTTCCCAGTAGCCGTGGCCCCATGGCAGGAGCCAGTCTCTGCATTAGTGTTCTGAAAAGCCAGGCCACTCTTCATGATGTCTGACTGTCTATGAACCCTGTAGGGCCTCTCAACACTAGTGAACAACTCTCCTCATCATAGAGAATGGGGGTGGGGCAGTGTGGCATAGCCTATCCACCATGGGTCTGATGGGACCTGAGTCTGAGGTGGCCACAGAAAGGACAGCCTAGCCTTGCAGGCCATGGCACACAACCCCACCATCCCTGGTATCATGGGAAGAGCCCCAGAGTAAAGCATCTCCTGGCAGATGGGGCTCATACCCTGTGGCTTTGCGGCCTCAGCTGAGGCAGGCAGACATGGAGTGTCTGCAGTGCGGATATGAGGACTTGCCTAGCCCTATGTCCTCTGTGTCCTAGGAGTGATGGATGGCCACTGTCTCCATCCAAGAAATGATGGCCCTGGCTTTACAGGAAGTGACTGTCCCTGGGCCAGGCAGCCAGCGATTGGCAGGGCTGAGCTCAGCCATCTGCCTCTATATGCTCTTCCTACGCTTGTCCTTGCTGGCTTTGAGCCCATGGCTGTGCACCTGGCTGACCTGGTCCGTGCCAGCAGGAGACAACCACTCATTGGTAGAGCCTCGCATGGGCAATCAGGCCTCATTTAGCAGCAGCCGAGACACTGAGACCCCAGGGACTTGTTTCAGGAGAGCATCGCGCCCCTGTTTGAGATCCGCATGGAGCTGGATGAGGAAGGGCTGACTTACAACCCTTCTCTGGAGATGGGCGAGGAGGGTGGCTTCCTGATGCTGATCGAGGGCCTGATCAACGACCTCTACAATGTGGCCAGGCTCATCCCTCGCCTGGCGAAGGGCAGAATTAACTACAAGGTCAGTCTCCATCCACCACCACCTTTCCACACTTCATGCTTGGTTACCAGTTGGTGATGGCCCAGGTCCACAAAGCCGGATGCTGAGAGTTGAGAATGCGGTGAAGGGTTTGTGGTTGCATCCCATTAGGTCCCCAGGCAGTCAGGAAGCAGCGAGTGATGAATGTTGGGACTCGGTGGGCTTCTTCCCTGACGCTCAGTCGGAGAATGGTGCTCCCCACATCCAAGGTGGGTCTTCCCACCAGAGTTCAGCCACTGTGGAAGTTTTCACAGCCACACCCAGAGACAATTCTAAAACTGGCCAAGCTGACAATGGTTTAACTCTGACAGCTGCTGTCTGCTAGCTTCTCCACTCACCCAATCCAGGTCAGATTCTGGGTACAGGAGTCTGAAGTGTGGGAGCAGGCATTAGAGCATTTGTCTGGTGGCAACCAGGACAAGGGCTAGGGGATATGAGGACAGGCAGCGTGAGGGGATGTCAGGTGACTCTTTCTGGGGAGACATGAACGAATGCCATTTCACCTCAGACAGGGTACCGACAGAAACCTGGAGAGCCCATCCCACTCAAGTCTAGCTCAGTGAACCAATGGATTTATTGGGGTTACTGAGTGAATTGTGGGTTGCTCAAAGGCAGCCATGTCACTAAAGAGCCCACCCAAGTATGGGTGGCAACACTCAAAAGAGCTGCATCTCTTGGAGCAACCTGCGGGAGCTCCAGGCAGCCTGCCAATAGGAGAGTGTCCTCTTGCCAGAAGTTACTGCTCAAATGACCTGGGGACCAGCCTTGTGAATCCTGTAAGTGTCAGGAGTTTCCTGGCCCTTGTGGGTTTCCTCTGCTTCCTGAGTCCTGGGGTAGCCTCCTTGGAGAAGCAATGTTTGACTATGGAGAGCAGCTACACAACTTGAAGGCATTTCCTTCTCTAGGTTTGTGCCTCATGGGCCCTGTCCAGTGGCCGAAAGGAGGTGTTCTGTGTGTGTGCAGGGGGGAGGGATGCCTGTACATGTGTCTGTCTGTGTTTATTAGAAGATTTAAACTTACACAGTGAGGACCAGTGAAGGGTGAAAGGCATCAAGATCAACATAAAAAGGAAACGTAACAGAAGCCGTTTGTTCGTGTAGAAATGTTCAGAAACAGAATGCTGCTTTCCGTGGCATTACTATCCAGAGCAGGGCTACACCTGGGAGTGAGTGAACTTGAACCACAGATCTTCACAGAACATAATGAGGAATTTTAAAGACCCCATAAATGGCCAGGTGCAGATCCAATCAACTTCCGTGTGTCGTAGATAACATTTTCTAGATGGTGTTATTTAGTTGACAGGTGTCCACTCCCACCTTCAACAGTCCACATGAGCCCTGTCTGTGTCCCCATCGCCCATCCCAGCACATGTCACACCACCAAAGTCTGTGCAAATAATACAGAGTGGATGAGCTGACACCAGAGTCACCTTGGGGTCAGACAGACCAAAGTCACCCTTACCAAAACTTACCAAGAGGGCACTGTGCACCGACAGTTTCCCCATCTGGGTTACTTAGCGGACCTTTCACCCGTAGAAGGCTACTCTTCCGGGCTGGGAGCAAACCTGTCACTCATGAAGGCAAATTCCCCATGCATTGTTCCCACCCCCGTGCCTACAGACAGACCTGGAGGACATTACAGACCTCATAGAGATGCGAGAGGAAGTGTCCAACCTGGTCATTGGGGCCATGAAGGTGGCTGAGGAGTATCAGGACTCCTTTGAGAGGTACTCCTACCTCTGGGTGGATGACCTTCAAGAGTCTATGAAGAACTTCCTCATCTTCGGGCACACACCCACCCCTGAGGAGCTGGACACTCGGGTAGACGACACCATCCCCAAGACACCACCCAGCCTGGCTCAGTTTCAGCAGCAGGTATGTGTGCCATCTTCCCCTGTCATCTCTCCTGCATCTTCTGGTAGATGGTCATGACCTCAGGGCCTGATTTGCAACCTGGGTGGATGATTACAATGAGGGTTTTACAGTTGCTCAGGGCTGGTGCCGCCAGGAGGACTGGCATGTCATACTGTACCATGCCACATGGGGGAGCACTAGTGACCCAGGAGGCAGAGCAAGGCTGGGCTGTCACTTGCCCCTGTGCTCTTGGGGAGGGTCCCATGCTGAGCTGCCAGTGTCCTGCCCCCTGGTGAGGAGGACAGGGACTTTGATCCTGAGTTTTACGACTCCGTGAGAGCCCACTGAGAGGTGGTTGGGAGTCCCGCTCTGTAGTCGGCTCCAGGCAAGGGTTTGCTGTCCAGGAACCAGCCTCCAGGATCAGCAAAGGCCCGGTGTCAGGGCATCTGGAATCCAGAAAATAAAAGTCTCTGCAGATCTCCACATTGAGTGAGAGAGAACCCTCCCCTCCCCTCTCCCCTGCAAGTGAGAGGCAGCCACCTCAGAAAGAGGGGCAGCCCAGCATGGGCAAGCACTCCCGTGATTTGAGGGGCATCTTTTGGGAGTCCTCTGATGTTCCTCAAGCCCTGCTGTTGTCACCCAATGCCATCCCCCTCTGTCTGACTGTCCCCTTGTAGGGGTGGAAGCAGAAGGCACCCTGGGTGCTGGGACAAGGACAAAACAGGTGGTGTGGTGGACTTGGCACCCTGGGCCACCTGGCTGTCCTTCCCAGCCAGCCAGAAAGTGCTGGCTCTCGGGGGAGGCGCGGCCGTGGCTGACGGAAGCCCACGGCTGGCTGTGTTGGGTAGATCGACTCCTATGAGAAACTGTACGAGGAGGTGTCCAGGTGTGAGAACACCAAGGTTTTCCATGGCTGGCTGCAGTGTGACTGCCGTCCCTTCAAGCAGGCCTTGCTCAACACCATCAAGCGCTGGAGTTTCCTATTTAAGCGATACCTGAGCAACCACGTCACCAACAGGTGAGAGACTGCAAACCACTGCTGTGACACCCAAGTCTCCCCGGGACCCTGGGACAGCCTGGGGGGGAAACCGGGGACTTGGTGAATGGGGCCTGACACCTCTGCATGTGGTTTGGAGTGTGACCAGTCCCGGGCAGGTAGGAGGAGGGTGTAGCCAAGGCCGGAGGTGAAGCCATAACACCCCCCCCCCCCCGTGCTCCGTGAGGAAGCCCTGGGCCTGGCAGGAAGGCTGTCAGAACAGCCCACCAGTGACGGTAGCCTCAGCAGCATCAACTGCAGCGCCATGAGTGTCTGCTCCAGCTGAGTCCATGGTGTGTGTGTGGGGGGGGGGCGCGGTGCTGGCTGCTCTGAGCCCTGGCTTTATGGTCAGGGCTCAAGAATCAGCCCGGTCTAAGCTGTTAGGATCTTTGTGACATCTAGGCTGAGGGTATGGGGTCAGCGGCTGCCCCTCCCCAGGCGGCTCCTTGCATTGGCGGTCACGAGTCCTCACTAAGTTGACAACGAGGGAGCATCCAAGGAGGATTTGAGCGCCTCCCACAGACAGCCCCTTTTGTTCTGCAGTCTGGATGACCTGGAAAACTTTATGACTGTCACCCGATCGGGCCTCAAGAAACCACTCAAGGAAGGGGACTATGACGGGTTGGTAGAGGTGATGGGTCACCTGATGAAGGTCAAGGAGAGGCAGGTGGCCACTGACAGCATGTTTGAACCCCTGAAGCAGACCATCGAACTGCTCAAGAGCTATGGGGAGGAGATGCCGGAGGAGACCCACTTGAAGCTGCAGGTGGGTCCGGGAGTTGCTGTGCAGGGGTGCTGCGCCTGCCTGGTTACCACCCTGGATTCCCAGAGGCATCGAGGCAGGAGATGGAGCCCTCCTGGAGAACAAGGCCAAGGTGGTCCCCCAAGACTGGGAATCTCCTAGTGATGGTTTCATGGGGTTAAAACCATCTCTACGTCCTACATCTCCTCCTGAGTGTGGAGGTCACTCCTGGAGATGCATGTGCCCTGCCATTCCCTGCTCATGTGACTGATATCCATTGTCAACATGGAAGAAGTCTAATCTGCTGGGCTACAGGCTGAGCAGGATGAGGCAAGGCCCTCTGGGGAGCCTCCAAGGAGGTCCTGTCCTTCCCTCCCTCCCTCCTTCCCTCCCTCCTTCCCTCCCTCCTTCCCTCCCTCCCTCTTACCCTCCATCCCTCCCTCCCTCCTTCCCTCCATCCCTCCCTCCCTCCTTCCCTCCATCAAGCCACACCAGGTCTATTCCCCTGCCTGTATGCACCAACTCTAGCCACTGTTCAGACCCTTGACTCAGAAGTAACAAAGGACAAGGAGCTGCAGGCCCATCATGCCCCTGTAGTGCTGTCAGCCAGGGTGACCCTGTGCTATAGAGGGCCCCAGAGTTGATTGGGTCTGAACCTTAAGCAACAGGCTTGTGCCTGTTCCAGCCCCCCACCCCAAGGTCCAGTTGAAGCCATGGGGCTTGAAGCATGTGGCCAGTTCCTAGGGGCTTCCGGGCCATGCGAGGGGGCAGCTGGGGGTGTAAGGGTCCCACATAAGGTGGGCTGAGTAGGAATGCCTCATCCTGCCTATGGAGGTTCAATGGCCTGGATGTTACCACTTGTTTTCTAACTTCTGATGCTGGGTCCTTAGCCTGACAGTGGGACATACACAGACCTCTCTCTGCCTGGACAAAAGGATTAAAACTATACACTGGTATACAGGCACACACGTACAAACATACACACAAGTGCTCGCATGCACACATGTCCATATAGGCACTTACACAGGTACACACATGCACAAAGGCATACTTAGGCACACAGGCATCCATACACACACACACACACGCACACACACACACACACACACACACACACACACACACACACACACACACACACAGAGTATACAGTATAGACAGGTTTCAGACCAATGAACACGATGAAGAGTAGAAAAAGGTTCTGGTTGATAGAGGGCACACCTTCCCAGTTGGCCACTCCGGGGATGAGTGGGAACGACATGAGTACTCTGTGCTATGTTAGAAGTCTCTCCTGAGCCTGGCAGAGAGGCTCAGGAGAGACTCATAGCAGAGTCTAAAAAGGGACACGAGGGCCTGGGGAGATGGCTTCTGCAGAGGAACCTGGATTCAGTTCCCAGCACCCACATGGCAGCTCACAACGGTCTGTAACTCCAGTTCCAGGGGATCCCACACCCTCCCCTGACCTCTCCGGGCAGAGCATGCATGGGGTTCACATAATCAACATGCAGGCAAACACTCAGACACATTAAATACTTAAAGAAATAAAATAACAGCAGGGAGGTGGTGGCGCACGCCTTTAATCCCAGCACTCGGGAGGCAGAGGCAGGTGGATCTCTGTGAGTTCGAGACCAGCCTGGTCTACAAAGTGAGTTCTAGGACAGACTCTAAAGCCACAGAGAAACCCTGTCTCAAACAAAACAAAACAAAACAAAAACAAAAACAAAAAAAGAAAAGAAATAAGATAACTCCAAGGCAAAATGGAAAGAGACCTCTTTGGCCTTTGCCTCCCACAGGAGCTGCCGGAGAAGTGGACCCACACCAAGAAACTGGCCATTCAGGTGAAGCAGAATGTGTCACCCCTCCAGGCCAACGAGGTTAACATCCTGCGGCGCAAGTGTCAGCAGTTTGAGGTAGCTTGAGAGGGGGCCCAGGCTAGGGCTGGGGGCATGCGGTGGGTGCAGCATGCTGGGATGCTCTAAGCCCAGCATGCCCTGTGTGTGTGTGTGTGTGTGTGTGTGTGTGTGTGTGTGTGTGTACCAAGCATGCTATGTGTGTGAGCCAAGCATGCCGTGTGCCCCCTCCATTGCTTTCTTGCAGCTCAAGCAGCACGAATTCAGGGAAAAGTTCAGACGTGAGGCCCCCTTCTCCTTCAGTGACCCCGAGCCCTACAAGTCTCTGAATAAGGTACTGATGCCTCGTGGTGAGATCCCTCTGGCAGCTCTGGGAACTCTTGGAGGGCTGGTCTCTTCTCAAGTCTTTGCTCTGGCAGATAGGGACACGGGTTAGGGACACGGGTTAAATGGGACTGCCCTCAAGCCAAGCATGTGCGTGCGTGCCTGGGACTGGCTCGTGTGCGTGTGCATACATGTGTACGTGCGGACATGCGGAATCAAGCATCCCCCTCCTAACCACACAGCCTCCACTCTATGACACTGCTTAGAGCTATTCCGGGCCGCCAGAGCCGGTGGTCACACACACAGGCCTCCCGCGAGCCTCACAGGCTGCCTCACAGACCTGAATCTGTAGAGAACAAGCTGGGCATCCCGGAGGGCGGGGCATCCCGGAGGGCGGGGCATCCCGGAGGGCGGGGCATCCCGGAGGGCGGGGCATCCCGGAGGGCGGGGCATCCCCACAGGGCGGGGCATCCCCACAGGGCGGGGCATCCCCCACAGGGCGGGGCATCCCCCACAGGGCGGGGCATCCCCACAGGGCAGCTGCCACCTTGGCTGGGGCATTGATCTCTTGGCTGGGGAAGGTGTGGCTGGAGGACAGAGAAGATTTACTGGGACATTGAGGGGGGGAGAAAGGAGGCAGGAATGGGGGCAGGACAGGGCACATAGTTTTGGGGACACCCAGACTGGTGCAGCCCCCTGAGGTCCCCTCCCCTCACATCCCAGCAACAAAAAAGCATCTCGGCCATGGAGAGCGTCATGGAGGCGCTGTGTAAGTCCGCCGGCCTGTTCGAGGTCACGGTGCCGGACTACAAGCAGCTGAAGGCCTGCCACAAGGAGGTCCGCCTGCTGAAGGAGCTCTGGGACATGATTGTCATGGTGAGGCAGCCAGGCCTTGTGGGATGCATGCGGGGCGGGGACTCTGCCGGTGGCTGTAAGGGCACCAAGAGGGGACCTCTGGCTATAAGAATGCAGCTTCCCAAAGGACCCTAGCTGGGGCCACTTCCCAGAGGCCTTTGCAGTTGGGCTTTTGCTCTGTGCAATATCACCTCCCTCCATGTACTGCCTCCCTCCTCCCCCGCTTCTGACCCCCTACTTTCATGGCGTGTACGTACGTGTGCGTGTTGCTGTGTGTGCGTGCATGCGTGCGTGTGCGTGCGTGCGTGTGTGCGTGTGTGTGTGACTCAGGACGCTCTCGCTGCAGGTCAACACCAGCATCGACGACTGGAAGACCACCAAGTGGAAGGACATCAACGTGGAGCAGATGGACATTGACTGCAAGAAGTTTGCCAAGGACGTGCGGTCCCTGGACAAGGAGATGAAGACCTGGGACGCCTTCGTGGGGCTGGACAACACCGTGAAAAACATGATCACCTCCCTGCGCGCCGTCAGCGAGCTGCAGAACCCCGCCATCCGAGACCGCCACTGGCAGCAGCTCATGCAGGCCACCCAGGTACCACTCACCTGGCGGCTGGGTGGCGGCTGGCAGTCGTGGGGCTAGCCTGAGCTGCCCCAGTGATGGAGGTGGGGTGACTTGTCAGTGCTTGAGGCTGACAAAGCCAGGCATGCCCCCCCCCTTCTGTAATGTGGGCTCAGAGTTCAGGGAGCCCATGCTTGCCTTCAGCTCTGTGGGTATTTCTCTTTTTAAATTCTGTGACTCGATACAGGTATACAATGTATACTGGCCATCTTTATTCCCGCTATTAACTATCCCTCACCCCTCCTACTGAGCCCTTTTTCTTCCCAAGCCCACCCCCCCTTATTTTCATGTCTTCTTGTTTGCTTGTTTTATTTATCATGACTGAGTTCATTTAGGGGTGCTTCCCCGAGCATGGGTGTGGGGTTATTAAGCTAGAGCAAAGGTAACTGACCAGTGACCACACCCCTGAAGAAAATGACTCTCCTTCCCCAGCAGCCATTAATTGCTGAGGGGCTTCAGGCAGACTCTTCAGACAAGGGCAAAATCGCAGCCACAGTCTTCACCAAAGTTTCACAAGAATGCTCTCTAGGCAACATACTAAAATTCTTCTCCTCTGAAACCTCTTGAGCCAGGCTCGCACAGTTCATCAAATCACACTCAGCACCACCGTCTTCCATGCTCCTATCAGTGTGGCCCATTAAGCAATGCTTAAAGCCTTCAACTGCTTTCCTAACCCACAGCCCCAAGGTCCATACTCTGTCAAACAAAAAGATGGTCAGGCCTATCACAGCACTACCCCAGCCCCTAGTACCAACTTCCGTCCTAGGGTTTCTATTGCTGTGAAGAGACACCATGACCATGGCAACTCTTAGAAAGGAAGCCATTTGATTGGGGCTGGCTGACAGTTCAGTGCACCATCATCATGGCGGGACATGGTAGTGTGCAGGCAGACACGGTACTGGAGAAGGAGCTGAGAGTTTACATCTTGATCTGCAGGCAACAGGAAGTGAACTGAAACTGGGCATAGCTTGAGCGTATGGGAAACCTCAGAGCCCACCTCTGCAGTGACATACTTCCTCCAACAAGGCCACGCCTTCTAATAATGGCACTCATTTGTGGGCCATTGTCTTTCAAACCACCACAGGGTGCAACAGGAGTTTGTGAGTGAGCTTGCCCATTGCCCATTGCCCACAGAGCCCAGAACCTTGGAGGGGATGTGGCACCAGGCTTAGACTCTCTCAGCAGGCACATTTTAGAGAAGTTGTGAGATGGCAGAGTGGGACCTGGGGAGTGTGGGGGGCTCACAGGTTTGGGGAACAGAGCAACCTATGACAGACGCCTTCTATAAGCTCCTCCAGTGCTCTTGCTAGGAGAGTGAGGTCTAGAGTCATCTTGGGTAGTTCCCAGGGACTCAGGGCACCTTGATAAATTGATGCCCTGCTTTGAGGCAAACAACCAAGGGCAGGGAACTTTTTCTGTGTCTCCTCGGTGGCCTTCAGCCCAGTGTTTAGGGGTGAGTTGTCCAAGCCATCATCACTGCACTCCAATGACAAGTGTGTACAGCCCTGACGATTCACAGCGCCTGGAGGAGGAAGCCACATCCAAGAGGAGAGCAGAGAAAAAAACACTAGATTTGCCTGGGTCTTAGTAGCTAGCCACCAGGAAAGACACAAGGACAAGGACAGACAGATGCGGGCAGGGGTGGAATGGACTCAGGTGCTTAAGGAAGCATGAGGGCAAGGTTGTGAGACAGAGACACAGGCAGGAAGCGCACAGCATGGGCTCAAAACCTAGGTTCCTGCCACTAGGCCCCGCCAAGTCCTTCGGGGAACCCCTCCTAGAAGGGTCATATTCGGGTCTCAGAGTGCCTGCTCCCAAGAGGGTGGCTCCCAGGCTGTAAGACCCAAAGTTTTCCAGACTCTAGCCCCCAACCCAAGCATGCTATGAGAGATCCCAAGGGCTCTGACAAGCAACCACGATGCTCTGCTAAGTGAGGAAGGTGGCATGTGCCAGCAATCCCAGCACTGGAGAGGTTCAGTCAACAGGATTAAGAGTTCAAGGCCAGCCTGGGTTGTGTAGTGATATAACTATCACAGAAAGAATAAAAGCAAATAAGAATAAAATGTGCAGCCGAAAGATGAATGGGACACCTAAGGTATAGTGGGACATGGTGGGTATTTCCCTAAAGGTGATTAACTGTGTCAGATCCATCAGTAGATGAGCCGTTTGTTGCTTGACTCAGAATCCATGCTCAGAAACCTGTCTTTGTGACCATGAGAATATGGACTTGGGGATGTGAGACTGAGTGAGGACGGGGCAGGTGTGTTAGCATTCTGTTGGTGACAAAGCACCTGAGGTCATTATAAAAGAGAAAGGGTTTATTTTGATTCACAGTCGGAGGCTGTCTGCTAGGCCCCACCTCCTAAATGTCCCACCGTTTCTCTGGCACCTCGGCCTGGAAACTAAGCCTTGAGCACATGGGCTTTGGGGTGTCCCTGAAGATCCAAACCATAGCGGTGGGGTGACCGCAGCATACCGTCTTGTTAGTGGAAAATCAATAACCCGCCGCTGGCTGCCCGGAAGCTCCGGGCAGGATGGACCTATCTCCGGGCTGCCCTGACAGTGTGGGCCGCTTCAGCAACCGAGCCGTGCTCGCGCTCTCTGTGTTCTGAAAATGTCAGTAAGGAGGCTCCAGAACCAGGCTCCTCCTCAGCCACTCCCAGCTTCCAGGGCTCTATGAGTTTGCCGGTCTGGGACCACATTCCTCCGTCATCAGCTCTGTGACCTCCTTCAGCTGTGACTTCTTTCTCCTGCCACATGACTTGGGGTGCACCTGGAGATCCAGGGCGACCTCATCCTGAGATCCTCAACATCTACAGGTCACGCCCTGAGATCCTAAGTGAACTTGTGTTCTGGTGTGTGTACACTTTTCACCCCACTCCAGAGGGATCTGGGGGTGATGCTTAGAGCAGGAATCAGCCTGAGTCACAGAGCTCCTGAGTGACGGATCAAAGCGTGGCCCAGCAGCCTTCTTCCTGCTGCTGCAGTCCACCTGGCCTCATAGGAAGCACACCTGCTTTTTCCCTAGGTGAAGTTCGAAATGTCAGAAGAAACCACCCTGGCTGACCTGCTGCAACTCAACCTCCACAAGTATGAGGATGAGGTCCGAAACATTGTGGACAAGGCCGTAAAGGAATCAGGGATGGAGAAGGTAGTCACCGTGTGTGTGTGTGTGTGTGTGTGTGTGTGTGTGTGTGTGTGTGTGTGTGTGTGTGTGTGTTTCTCCCCAGAGGATCCTGGGACTGTCTGATAGGCTCAGTGCCTGGGGGTAGGATGAGGGGGGGGGCTGACCTCAGACAGCCTGTGGCTCTGGAAGATCTGGCAGCCTTCCCTGCAGAGCTCAAGACAGAGAAGTCACCCACTACCTGCAGAACTCAGCATCCTCAGATAGCCCCACTCCTGGATGGTCTCTCCCACGCACACAACAGTACACTGTTAGGAGGCTCCAGGGGCACCACTCACCTGGGAATGAATCCCCTGATCTATGAAACGGATCGGGGTTTGCAGAGGTGGCTCAGCAGTCACGAGGGCTTACTGCTCTATCAGAGGACCAGAGTGTAGACTCACCACCCACAGCTGCCTGTGACTCCAGCTCCAAGGGGTCTGATGCGCTCCTCTGGCCCCCATGGGCACCCAGCATACATAGGCACACACAGGTACACGCTCACATACACAAACATAAGTAGCTGGGCAGTGGTGGCACACACCTTTAATCCCAGCACTCAGGAGGCAGGCAGGTGGATCTCTGTGAGTCGGAGGCTGGCTAAGGCTACCTAGTAAATAAAGCCCTGTCTCAAAAAGCCCTAAACAAGGATGGAGGTTGGCGTGAACTTAGCGCCTGCTGTTTCAAAAATGCCTTCAGCTCAGAAGTCAGTGTGCACCTGATTTTTGTTCTGAGTCCCAGGAGCTTTGAGCCCTCCCTGAGCTTGCCACCCTGGATGCTCGATGCTTGTGAACTAAGCTATTTTTTTCTCATTGTTGTGACAAGCAATTTAAGGAAGGAAGGGTTTGTTCTGGCTTACACGATAGGGAGAGAGGGGTGTGCAGTCCCCCATGGGGAAGGCATGGCAGCAGGAGCGGGTGGCTGCCTGTCACAGTGAACCCACAGTGAAGCAGAAAATGAGCCACAAGTGGGGCAGCTCTATAAAACCTCAAGTGACCCACCCCCTCCAGCTTGGGCGTCACCCCCTCCAGCTCGGGCGTCACCTCCTCCAGCAAAGGTTACACAGCTGTCCCAAACTGCAGCACTGGGTAGGGACTAGGTGCATAGACCTGTGAGCCTGTGGGTGACATTTGACATTGAAAATGACCCCCTATTTCTGTTTCCCGGAAAGATACTGAAAGCCCTGGACAGCACCTGGACCACCATGGAATTTGAGCATGAGCCACACCCGAGAACGGGCACCATGATGCTCAAGTCGGACGAGGTGCTGGTGGAGACCCTGGAAGACAACCAGGTGCAGCTGCAGAACCTGATGATGTCCAAGTACCTGTCCCACTTCCTGAAGGAGGTGACCAGCTGGCAGCAGAAGCTGTCCACGGCAGACTCCGTCATCTCCATCTGGTTTGAGGTGCAGAGAACCTGGGGCCACCTGGAAAGCATCTTCATTGGCTCAGAAGACATCAGGGCCCAGCTCCCAGAAGACTCCAAGCGCTTTGATGGCATCGACCAGGAGTTCAAGGTGAGCCCAGCCTCTGGGTGTTCCCAGAAATGGCTACTGGAGGCCAGAGGGGCTCCAACACCTCCGTCCCCCCCTTCTCTTCCAAGGCCTTGATGGCAGATGCTGTGAAAACACCAAACGTGGTGGAAGCCACCAACAAACCGGGTCTCTATGATAAACTGGAGATGCTGAAGAAGAGGTGGGTCCCCGTCCGTCCCCGTGTGTCCAGCAGAGGTGTTGATGGGGCACAGCCATGTGCCCCCTGCTGGGCAAGGGCACAGGGCACAGGCTGATGATATTCCACACCTGAGGTGGATTAGGAGCCCTGTGTGTGGTCAGAGCTGGTGGGGAATGGGGGCATCTGGCTAGAGTTTGAGTTCATCTGGGTCTATGGAGAAAAGGCTGGATGCCTTCAGTAATCTGAGAGGGCAGGCTGGCCAACCAGCCCCTTCTCCCTCCTCTCCTCTTAGCCTGGCCGTGTGTGAAAAGGCATTGGCTGAATATTTGGAGACGAAGAGACTGGCTTTCCCAAGGTTCTATTTTGTCTCCTCTGCTGACCTGCTGGACATTCTTTCCAACGGAAACGACCCTGTGGAGGTAGACAGAGCCCCAGCTGTGCAAAACCCTGCACCTAGGAGCCCTGGGCTGGAGGACAAACCCACCAGGCCCTCTGCACACAGTGTGGCTTTGGGCAAGTCACCTGGCCCATCTCTGCTTGTTTTCCTTCTATAGAGTGGGTGAGAAGTTGGGGGCTTCCTGGGCACGTGAAAGACACACTGAGCTGTTTCTGGGCTCTTCTCTATGTGGCCCTAATAACCTTTGCCCTAAGGCTTACCCTGGGAATCTAAAGAGACATTTCCCAGGGCTCCTGGAAAGAGAGGATAGTGAACCAGGGGGAGAGAAATGGCTCTGTTTCATTTCAACAATAAAACAAGAGGATAGGCAGGGAGAAGGGGACATGCCGGGAACCTCGATGGAGGCTTTGGTAACTGTTCCTGCCCAAGGCCGGGTCTTGCCTGTGCTTATGGTTGCCTGAGCCACACTCGACATCAGTCAAAGATGGGGCAAATATTGGCAAGACAAAAGAGTAAAGGATAGATAGAAGAGAAAGGGCTTAACACCCCTGGATGCAGCCAGGAGCCATCAGCAACTCCAGGGTCCTCCGCCTAGGTGAGCCGCCACCTGTCTAAACTCTTCGACAGTCTGTGTAAGCTAAAGTTCCGTCTGGATGCCAGTGGACAACCAGTCAAGATTGGGCTGGGGATGTACAGCAAAGAGGACGAGTTCGTGGACTTTGACAGGGAGTGTGACCTCTCGGGCCAGGTGAGCCTGGGGGGAGGGGCAGTACAGGCTTCCTGCTGTCATTTTCTCATCTGCCTCTCAAGGAAATGCTTGGGAACCTCTCTTTTTTAAAAAAAGTGATTTATAACTGTATTTATTTATTTGTGTGTGTGTGTGTGTCTGTGTCTGTGTGTGTGTCTGTGTCTGTGTCTGTCTGTGTCTGTGTCTGTGTGTGTGTCTGTGTGTGTCTGTGTCTGTGTGTGTGTCTGTGTCTGTGTCTGTGTGTGTGTGTGTGTGTGTGTGTGTGTGTCTGCGTGTGTGTGTGTGTGTGTGTGTGTGTGTGTGTGTGTGTGTGTGTCTGTGTGTCTGTGTCTGTGTAGGAGTGCAAGTATAGTGGTGGAGGTCAGAGGTCAACTTTCAGGAGTCCGCTCTCTCTTTCCACCATGTTGGCCCCGGGGGACTGAAGCATTGCCAGGCTTGGCAGCAAGTACCTTTATTTGTTGAGCCCTTTCCCTGACCCCAACTCGGAGACTTCACGATAGAATCTACAAAACACCCTTCCTACAGTGGGTGGCATGCATCTGAGGGTTAAAGGAGAAGGAAGGAGACAGGTTCGCCCATGTCAATGAATTGTTATGGTTGGTGCAGAACGGGGCCATGCCATCTGAACCGCCAGTCCCAGCCCCTGTCCCAGGAAGTGGTCATGGTGCATTGGGGGGTTCAGGGCAGTCTTGGGGTCCTGGTTCTTCCCAGCAAGCACATCGCCCCCACTTGGGCTGCCTGGTTCTGCTGACAGCAGGCTTCCTGCTGGCCCTTCCCATACCTCACTGTCCATCTTCTGACCCCGCCAGCCACTGAGAAAATTTGGCCATTGGCCTGAGAGAAATGTGATGAGGGGTAAGCCAGAAACTCACACAAGAATGGGGGAGTTCTGGAGATCAGCTTTTACAGCCTGTGTCTCCCCTATTTCCTGGGGGTGGGGGCTACAAAAGGCAGCTTCACGTTGTCCCCTCTCAGGGTGACTCTGAGCAGTTGCAGGGTCCCCTTATGGGGGCAAGTTTCCCTCATGGTAATGACCATTTAAAAGACAGTCCACCTCCCTCCCCCTCGAAGACTCTATTCCTCCATCCAGTTGCAGCCATGGAGGATTGTGCTCCTTCTTCCCTCTGTGGTGCTGGAGTGAGTCCAGGGCCCCAGGACAGAGAAAGGTAGTCAGTCTCCCTCTGAGATAGACTTTTTTCCTGCTTCCTTCTCTGATTTAGGGATAATTGTGTATTCCATAAGGGTATCACTGGCTTACTAATGTGATTTTTAAGTGTGTTGGCATTGGGGACTTTTTTTTAACACTTTATCTAATTATCAGTGTGTGTGTGTGTGTGTGTGTGTGTGTGTGTGTGTGTGTGTGTGTGTCACGGTACACAAGCCGGGATTAGAAGACAGCCTTGTGTAGTTGGTTCTCTCCTTCCACTTTTATGTGGATTTAGGGGTAACCTGTCACCAGGCTTATGTAGCAAGCACCTCTACCTACTGGGCCATCTCACTGGCCACAGGAGGGTCATTTTTTACTGTTCTATGAAAACCTTAGGATTTCTGCCCCTGACAAACATGTTATTGGTGGTCACTGCCTGGACCAAGCTTCCAAGTTCTTGGCATCTTGTTGGAAGAGCTGAAGAAGCTGACAGGCATACAAAGAGGCTGGGGTGGGGGAGCAGATGTTACTGGGAAGCAAAGCAGAGGTGTAGAGCAGGTACAGCAGGGTCAGCCGGCACAAAGATGGATGGCTCAGAACACTGGCTGTGTCCCATAGCTTCCTTTTGTGGATCCAGTTGGAGGAGGAGTTGTTAGGGGTGGGATGGGGTGGTTTTCTGCTTTGACTGACAGGCTTGGGTCATGTAGACTGTTGTTCACTGCACACATCCTTTGCCATGTCCCTGATTTCGATTATGTGTGTGCCCAATCGTGCAAACCCATGAGACAGTTAACAGGGTATTTCCCCTTAAAGTTGACTGAGATGACACATTCTGGTGCCTATGCTCCCAAAACTGGTCCACACTGGACTCTGGTGTACCACTTCTAAACTGGCCCACAGTGGTTGGATTTGGGAGAGACCCTGATTACATCTACTGCTGACCACGCCCAGCTAGGTGTGGTCACAGGTACATAAAGGTTAGGATAAAGGTCTAGGAGGAGCCGGGTCCTTCTCTTGGGGTGAACCCGTTCCAGGGCACCCTGCCCTTCACCAAGAGAACTCTCCCAGGGGCTGATTCTTTTTTGTTTGTTTAGTTTTGGTTTTTGGTTTTTCCAGACAGGGTTTCTCTGTGACTTTGGAGCCTGTCCTGGAACTAGCTCTGTAGACCATGCTGGCCTCAAACTCACAGAGATTCCCCTGCCTCTGCCACCTGAGCTCTGAGACTAAAGGCGTGGGTCCAGTGTACCACTTGTAGACCGGCCCACACTTGTCTGGTATACCGCTTCTAGATCCAGGATGTGTTTGGTTACAGGAAGGAAGTTACTAGCTAGCCATAGATGAGAGGATTGGTGGTTCAGTCTAGAGAGGGGTTTGAGTGAAACTCAACATGGCTGGAGCTCCTAGGTGGCCAGCTGCTTTTTTGGAAAAGGAATGTGTGAAAGCCGAGACAGGCAGGGTCTTGGGCTGCTGAGTTACCCCTACACTTACCTGCCTCGGGTGTGCAAATCACTGGGACAAGATGTGTGGGGCCCTGCGAGGTCAGCGTGAGCTCTTTCCCCCAGGTGGAAGTGTGGCTGAATCGGGTGCTGGACCGAATGTGCGCCACGCTGCGCCACGAAATCCCAGAAGCTGTGGTGACATATGAGGAAAAGCCGAGGGAACAATGGATCTTCGATTACCCAGCCCAGGTCTGTCACGGATGGGACCCAGGACACTGCAGCTCCATGGGGACCTTCTTGTGGCTCCAAGGCCCCAGGCTACCTTCTGTCTGTTGGGAATGGGTTTAGCTGCTTGGCATGAGGTCTTTTAATTTTTTTTCATTTTTATTTGATGTGTATGGGTGTTTTGCCTGTGTGTATGCGAGTGTACCACATGCAGTGCCTTTGGAGGCCAGAAGAGGGCGTCAGATCCCCTGGAACTGGACTTACAGATGGTTAGGAACATCCATGTGGGTGCTGGAAATCAACCCAGGTCCTCTGGAAGAACAGCCAGTGCTCTTAACCACTGAGCTTTCTGACCAGCCTCATGACCCCATCTTTTTCTTTTTTCTTTTTCTGGGGGGCATGGGCGTGAGGGATTTCAAGACAGGGTTTCTCTGTGCAGCCCTGGCTGTCCTGGCACTCTCTCTGTAGACCAGACTGGCCTCAAACTTACAGAGATCCGCCTGCCTCTGCCTCCTGAGTGCTGGGATTAAAGTTGTGCGCCTCCACTGCCCAGCTATGACCTCATTTCATTATCCATAAAGAACAGTTTCTCATGCCCTGAGTTGTTTACAGGTGGCACTAACGTGCACACAGATCTGGTGGACGACTGAGGTGGGCCTGGCGTTCGCGAGGCTGGAGGAAGGGTACGAAAATGCTATCAAAGACTACAACAAAAAGCAGGTAGGGGAGCCCTGGGCCCTGAAACTGCCAGGCAGCAGCCAAAGCCCCTGTATTAATTAGGATTTCTACTGCAGTGAAAAACACCACGGGAGGTGCAGCCTGGGGAGGAAAGGGTTAAGTTCAGCTTGCAGTCTGTAGTCCATTGGCCAGGGAAGTCAGGGCAGGAGCTGAAGCAGAGGCCATGGAGGGGGGAGCTGCTTCCTGCCTTGCTCAGCCTGCTTTCTTCTACAGCCCAGGATCACCAGCCCAGGGGTGGCACCAACCCCCGCAGGCTGGGCCCTCCCACATCAATCACTAATTAGGAAACTGAACCGTGGGCTTGCCCACAGGCTAATCTGGTGGGGCATTTTCTCAGTTGAGGCTCTTACTTTCAAATGACTCTAGCTTGTGTCAAACTGACATAAAAGTAGGCAGCACAGGCCCCTTCTACAAGGTGTTCACCGTCTGTGTGTGTGTGTGTGTGTGTGTGTGTGTGTGTGTGTGTGTGTGAGAGAGAGAGAGAGAGAGAGAGAGAGAGAGAGAGAGAGAGAGAGGCAATCATGCAGCAATGCACTATCAACCTCAGACATACAGAACTCAGAGTCTCCTCTGGAAATCACATACCAACACTGGCTTAAAAATTGTGTGTGTGTGTGTGTGTGTGTGTGTGTGTGTGTGTGTGTAAACCTCAGGTGTTTCCTTGGGGTGCTGTCCACCTTGTATTTGAAACAGGGTCTGAAACTGAAGCTTGCCGCTTAGGCCAGGGTGGTTCTCCAGTGAGCCCCAGGGATCCTCCTGTCTCTGTCTTCCTGGTGTTGGGGTTACAAGCCATCACACCTCACTTCTTCATATGGATCTGGGAATCAGACCTCCGGTCCTTGTCTTACAAGGACAGCGGCTGACTGATGAGTCTCCCAAGGGCCATGGGCGACATTGTCTCTGGTACAGAGCCTCAGAGCCTGCCTCACATGTAACTTGATCCATCATGCCCGATTTACAGGCAGCTGCCTTTACTGCGAGTACAGGTTCCTTCTCCTAAGGGGTCCATGGTCTCCCCTCCTGGCAGGGGAGGAACCTTTCAATTTCTTCGCTGTGGCAAACAAGGGCTGGTGAACTGTCACACACACACACAGGTCACAGAGAGGTCATTCTCTGTGACCAGCCCCCCCCCATCCCCCGTTTCCAGCCCAATGGCCACCTGACTGTGGCGGCTCCAGGCAGGATCCCAGCACAGGCGCCTCTCTCTGCAGATCAGCCAGCTGAACGCGCTCATCACCCTACTCATCGGAAACCTCAGCCCTGGCGACAGGATGAAGATCATGACCATCTGCACCATTGATGTGCACGCCCGAGACGTGGTGGCCAAAATGATCACTGCCAAGGCAGGCGCACCCCTGTCCCTGAGGGCTGGGGAGGGCCTGAGAACTGGGTTTGGGGCTGGCCACACACCCAAGGACTTCAGCCCCTACCATTGCCTCTTCCTAGGGAGGTGACAGAGGAAGTTGCTGTCCTACACACACACACACACACACACACACACACACACACACACACACAATCCATAGAGGTCAGATGAGTAGGGTACCAGAAGTTTCCATTCCTTTGTGTGTGCAGATGTGTTTGTTTGCGTGCACGTGTGGAGGTCAGAGGGCAACCTTTGACATCGTTGCTCAAGCACCATCCACTACTTTTTGGAGACAGGGTCTCACATTGACCGGGAACTCAGCAAGCAAGGCTGGCCAGCCAGGGAGCCCAGGGGTCCTCCTGCCTGCACCTCCCCAGCACTGGGATTACAAGCACACACCATCACACTGGCTGACCTTATATTCCACAAAAGGGTTCTGGGGCTTGAACGCAGGTTGTCTTAGGCTCTCAGCAAGTTTCTTAGTGACTGGGCCAACTCCCCAACTCCAAAAGTTACTATTTGTAGCAGGCTACAGTCTGGGGTGTTGACAGTTGTACTTAGGATCGAGAGGAGGAGCCCCAGGAACTGGCCTGGAGGCAATACACACTTCCTTCTGCAGGTGGAGAGCTCGCAGGCCTTCACCTGGCAGTCACAGCTCCGGCACCGATGGGACGAGGAGAAGAAGCATTGCTTCGCCAACATCTGTGACGCCCAAATCCAGTACTCCTATGAGTACCTGGGCAACACCCCACGGCTGGTCATCACCCCACTCACAGACAGGTGAGGGCCTGACACCCATCCCTCTGCACCACACACCTCCTTGGGGCCCTTCCCCACAGTTCCTCCCACCCTCAGCTCTGAGCCTCGAGATCTAGCCCTGTCGCCAGGCAGGGGCCCAGCTTTAGGCCAGAGTCCTCAGTCTGACACTGGCTGTGTCCTCAAGGGAGTTAACTTCAGCTTTCTGAGGTCTGCAAAGCGAGGGAGTGAGGACTCGTGTGTGAGGAGAGAGTAAATTATAGGACAATAAAGACTGTGTCTGATGAGTCCAGAGGGCCCACTCCCCAAACCCACAGGGGAGCCAGGCCTGCATCACACCTGTCCCTCGGTCACATTAGAGAGTCCCTGCTCTCTGTCTTTTGTCCGGGGCTGGG